>NC_090447.1:1380334366-1380536866 GCF_031143425.1 Pleurodeles waltl | reverse complement strand
TACACTAGTTGTAAATAACATGATATACAGTCTGGGGGTGCACACTCTAGTTTTAGGAGCAAGTGTGTAAAACAGATATGCACAGCGAAAACATGGCACTTTCTTGGCATTCAGCAGAGCCTGCTGTGGAGCTGCAATTGTGGCAGCTAAAATGTAGTTTTAAAGATCCCTGCTACCATTCGTGTTGAAGTCTGAAGTGGCAGAGTAATGACAAGCATGAGTTGGACACCAGGGAGTGATTAGAATGGAAGTACAAGGGTTAACATGGAGCTGAAGCTATTTGTGGTGGAGCATGCAGAAATAAATGACTTAATGCATTTAACATTGTTTAGCAATGAAGTTTAACGTTCCATATTGGAAACTTTGGGCCTGATTTGGCGTTTGGCGGACTGGTTATTCCTTCACAAACGTGACTGATATCTCGTCCACTGTATTACGATCTCAATGGGATTGTATTACGGCAGACTGGATATCTGTCACATTTGTGACGGATTAAGCCCATCTGCCAAAACCCAAATCAGGCCCTCAGGTTTTGTGTATTTATGAAGTCTTCATTTGTCTTCATTTTCTAGTTGTTATAAAGAAGTACGCTACTTCTTTATAGCAATAAACTAGATTGCACAACTTACAGTAAATATCAGAGTTTATTTAAGTTTTCACAGTTAGAAAATAACCAAGCTCCATTAAAAAAAAAAAGCCCTTGAAACATTTGAAGATTATGCAAAGAGCAGAATTGAAAAAACTGTACTGGCAACACAATTAAGAATGGCTTTTTAAAGCAAGATAGTGGAAGCAGACACAGCAGAAGTCTAAAAAGGGTGACCAGGGCAATTTAATTCTTACGTGTGTAGTGGTGGAAAAAGTAGGACAGGAGCTAATTTTTCAAAAATTATATAACTGACAATGCGTGTAAGTCAGTGGCAAATGTTCTTACGATGTAGGATTCAATCTTGATGGTTGCTAGTGGCTTGCATGAGGAGTATGTGGAATAAAAGCAAACATAATCCTTGGAGACAATGAGAGGAGGGAATTTCTTTTCTCCAGGACTGCTGTAATATCCAGAGCTGAAAACTATGAAAATGTTGAGTAAAAGATGAAAAGGAAAGAACGATTTAATCAACTTGCTTTAAGAGTCAAGGAGCACCAAGTGAGTTGAAATCCCTAGCACAGAGGTCAGATAACTGGTCGGTGGACTAATGCGATCTGTGTACGACCTCATGGTCACAGGTTCGAATTCCAGGTGGTCCACTAAACCTTTCATACTTCTGAGGTCGATGAAATGAATAGGATTTCACTGGGTAAAAATAAACATCCTATTTAATTGCAAGAGAACCAAAACTTGGGGGAAAGTACGCGTTACAAAAACATGTTATGTTATAGTATGTAAATGAGAAGATGAAAATCTATACAGTTACAGGAAGGGAACAAGAAGGAAGACACGAACTTGAATACAAAGAAGAAACCAAGATGACCAGGAGAGTGGAAGGGATGTGGTAAAAACCGCAGCTGGGCCCATTAGAGTATACCTATTATACATTGTTCTCCAGCATTAGAAGCACCATACAGTTATCCTGGAAGTGGAGATTCTTGTTCGAAATAGGGTCTCTGGTTGGCGGTCAGTTTGCACTCTGTCCAAGCAGGGACCCTCACTCTAGTCAGGGTAAGGGAGATAAACACCCAGGATAACCACCGCTTACTCCCTTGGTAGCTTGGCACAAGCAGTCAGGCGTATCTCAGAGGCAATATGTAAAGTATTTTCACCAACACACACAGTAACACAGTGAATACACCACAAAAGTACTCAGCCTCAGTTTAGAAAAATAGCCAATATTTATCTGAGTAAAAAAAGACCAGAACGACAAAAATCCAACATACAAAAGCAAAGATACAAATTTTAAAAGATTAAACTTCAATATAGCGCTTAGAAGCACAATAGCTCCAACTTGGGCTATCACTGCATAGTTGACGGAGTTGTTCCCAACAATCAGATGCCACTCGCGAGGAGGGTGGCGCCAGTCACAGAGTCACATGGACCCCCAGGTGCAGGACCTTTGGTAAAGAGGAAACAAGCCAGTGCATGGAGTCGGATCCAGTGTGGCGTCTGTGACTTACTGCAGAGCAGGGTAGGTGATGCAGCGGTTCCTGACAATCCAGCGGATTAAGACATGTTGGGCGACCTCTCGCTACGGGCGCCGCAGCGCAGTCGAGTTTCACGGACGGCTGTGACATGGCACTCAGGACTCACGGAGTCGGAGGACGTCTGCAGGGCTGCAGCGGCATCAGGGCTACGGTGCCTGTCGCGGTCGTCGCACTCCAGCAGGCACCACAGCTTTGGGTGCAGGCGGCGCCATGGATTCGGACAGCGGTGTCGGTCCTAGAGTCATCCGAAGTCTGGTTCTTGTTTTTAGGCCAGCTTTCACTACCAAGGGCCCAGAAACTGGAATAGGCACAACCTGGTGAATTAGAGTCCACAGCAAACGAACCCAGAGGCTGGTAGGTGAAGTCCTTGATCTCCCTGAGACTTCTTAACAGGAGGCACGCTCAGTCCAGTCCCTTGCAGAAACTTCACAAGCAGGATACACAGCAAAGTCCAGTCTTTGTCCTCTTTAAGGGAGAAACAGCAACTGCTGGCTAGCCCAGCAAAGGGGCAGTACTCCTCCTCCAGCTCTTCTCCTTGGTAGAGGTTCCTCTTGATCCTGAAGTGTTCTAAAAGTCTGGGGTTTTGGGTCTTCTACTTATACCCATTTCTGCCTTTGAAGCAGGCAAACCTCAAACGAAAGTCTCTGTTGTTCACGAGATCCTGCCTTGTCCAGGCCTGGCTCCAGAGACACTACAAGGGGTTGGAGACTGCATTGTGTCAGGACAGGCCCATACCTCCCAGGTGCAGGTGTCAGCTCCTCCCTCTTACTTTAACCTAGGAAGACCCATCATGATGTGGAGGGCACAACTCCGCTTCCTTTGCCTCACTGTCGAGGGAATTCACAAACAGCTCAACTGTCAGTCTGACCCAGACGTGGATTCCACAGACAAGCAGAGAAACAGAATGGTTAAGCAAGAAAATGCCTACTTTCTAAAAGTGCCTTTTTCAAACAGGCAGTCTAAAAGCCAAAAGATGTATTTTTAAATTGTGAGTTCAGAGACCCCAAACTGCACATCTCTACTCCCAATGGGAAATTACACTTAAAAGCAATCCCCAAGTTAACCTATGGGAGCGATGGGCCTTGCAATAGTGAAAACAAATGTATCAGTATTTCACTATCCGGTCATGTAAAACACACCAGTACAACATGTCCTAACTTTTAAATAAACTGCATCCTGTCCATGAGGCTGCCTTGGGTCTACATTATGAGTGACTTATATGTAGTGAAAGGGAAGGTTTGAGCCTGGCAAGTGTGCAGAGCAGCAAGGTTGAATTGGCAGTTTAAAACTGCACACACAGACACTGCAGTGGCAGGTCTGAGACATGTTTACAGGGCTACCTGGGTGGGTGGCACAGTCAGTGCTGCAGGCCCACTAGTAGCATTTGATTTACAGGCCCTGGGCACCTCTAGGGTACATTACTAGGGTCTTACTAGTAAATCAAATATGGCAATCATGGAAAAGCTAATTACCAATACATTATATATGGAGAGCACTTGCACTGTAGCACTGGTCAGCAGTGGTAAAGTGCTCAGAGTGCCATAACCAGCAAAAACGGAGTCCAGCACGCATTCAAAAATTCAGGTTCTTCTTCAATTAGCATTCCTTAACTGCCTTCTGGGTTGTGATGAAATTAAATCAAAATACTCTGATAGGTTCCTGAACAAATTGACAGAACCAGAAACGGTTGCTTTATTGAAATCTTTGAAAGATAGTCTACTTCAGTGAAAGCGTACCTTTGTGCAAGTACTTCTCCCACCATCACTTCCATCTCGGCTGGCACAACCTTCTCTCCTTCCAGCACTGGTCCTATTGTCTCAAAGCTACCCTGAAAGATTAGGAGGGATCTTATTACACTGAAAAGACAGGAATAGCTTATTTTGTATGGTCTTTGGCAGAACAGCAAAGGTCCTAGAACTGCAGAGATGCCCGTCGGGATTTCGTATCCATGGCAGAGAAAAAAAAGAACTTAAACATTCTAAATATGACACTGAATTATGTTAATCTCCTTGAATTGTCTACAGTTGGTACTGCAGCAACAGGGAAAGGTAAAGGGGGATACTTTTGTAGTTCCCCCATAAGAATTTCAAAGACTGCAATGCTGAAGTTACAAATGTACATCAAAATGCGGGCCACCACTATGCCAGTCATTCTTCTACAGATATGGTTAGTGGTACACATTTTCTTTCGGTCCTGAGCAGTCATTAGTAACCTGGCAAAATGTGTGATAGTTCCTGTTTATCAAATGCCTTGTTTTTTTTGTTTTTTTAGCTTATTCTACTTGCATTTAAAGGCATACGGTATTCAACTTCACCCCTAAGGGAAACAGATTACAACACAGTCTGACCCAATTGATATACTAACCCCGAACACTGATCTGCCACAACTAAAGTTGAATCTAGTAATAGGAAGAAAGGTAAAGGAGGCCATATTTAGTGCCAACCAGATGAACCCAAGACAAGTCATGGCATAAAAGATCTATGTCTAGTTCTAGGTTTTCGTTCTGTCGAAGTCACCAGCGAGGAATGCCTATTTGTAGAGGGGACCACCTCACTGGACTTGTTGTGGAACAGTGGCAAGCCTGCTGAATGGGACAAGGTGACGTGTCTGCTAGTCAACCATACTGCTGCCCAGTAGGCACTCAGTCTAGTGTAACCCCACAGAATATGGACAAGATCACATTCTTTGGCTCCATATCTCCAGTATTTAGAATGAGGCAGGAGCCCAACTGTGCCTCACTGGATTGGTAACCAATACCAGATCTGAAAACCTTTGAAGTAAATACATCTCAATCTGGCCCCATTGAGGAACTCGTGGGAGGAGAGCACCCTATCTTCTGGTGAATTTTGATGCTTCAGTCCTCCATAATATTGAGTCTGCCAGAACGTCCTGGCCCCAGACTTCACCATGGTGGAGTAAGTGTGGTGTCTTAGTAACCCATACAACCCGACTCAACCACTTGAATCCGCACCAGGGTTCAAGGTACAACCAAATCGGAGAAGAATGTATAGATTTTTGATTCCTTCCGAACTAAGTTGGATGCAGCAAACTCGCTGTCTGTGTGTATTTCTGTTGCTGTATTCACCCAAGCCCAAATTCAGACCGGAGATCACAGCAGAAGTTCAGATTGTTATTAGTCATGAGCTGTTCCACTCATTCTATGCTGGCTGATTTCCATTGTGTGACATGCAGCCATCTCCCACAGTCAAGTCTGTTCTACGTCAAAGAGATGCTGAGGTGTGCAGCTATAGGCTTATTTTCAAATTCATGGGACGATCTCTTTGCCAACAGTATGGCATTGTGTAGTGGGTTATCTGTGTTCACTGGTAGAGACCTGTATTTGTCCTGAGTGTCAAGACTATAGTCACATTACATAACGGTACTCCTGATGGCCACCAAGGGTGGAGGGTCTGGCATGGTTAAGGGCCAATATACCAGTTGGGACAAGAGATGTGTGAGCTTGTACAAACTGCGTGTGTGCTTGTAGCTGTAGGTTCGGGTCTGATTAGAGGGCCTTAATGTTTAGTAGCAGTTTATTGGAAGCAGAGATATTCATGTGACCATTGTATGGAGCTTCTATACTAAAGTATTCCAACCACGAACACTTGTTGTGTTTACGTCAGCAACTCTGTAAATGACATACTGGTACCTTGATCAGTGAAAAGATGTCCATTCCACTTTACCATTCTTCTGTCCATGGAGTGGGTGCAGACCTCCAGTGTTTGGCCAGATCCCCCTTTGTGAATTGGAGCCAAAATTAATTAACATCATCATACCTCTGGTGAGATCCAGGTCCTCTGACTGGTCCAGGTGAATTACTTATGTAGAATGTTTCACACTTGGGTTTTGAAGTGCTCCAGTTTTCATTGAGTGCCTGTACTTCCTTCAGAGTTCATGGTTGGAAGGACGATTATGGATTGGCCTATATGAGACAACTGCTTGTGGTGTATGAGATTTAACAGAGTGGTGGGCGGACAGTGCTTTGAATGCCTCTATGTATATGCATGGTGTTGCAGAAAACTGTAAGAATAAAATGAGCAGCACATGCAGTTACTTACACTACTTTTGGTGGCAGTGTCATAAGTAGAACTTGCCATTAATGTGCATCCGGAGTATTGGATGAAGTCTACTCATGATAGGCAGACAAGCAACCCATACGAGTTGCTGGTAAACCACCAAGGATGCACTGTTAAACCACCACAGAGGCACAGGTAAACCTCCAGGGAGTGACCGATGGTGAACCATTAACCACACTGTTAAACCACCAATGAGTATTGTGTGCATTCTACACAGGGTTGATAGATGAGCACCCCATTGTAGGCACTGTTAAACCACCAGCGAGTAATGTATGCAGTCACGCAGGGTTGACCGATGGAAATACCATTTGAGGCACTTTTAAACCACAAATAAGTATTGTGTGCAGTCAATTCAAGGTTGACAGAAGACACTGTTAGAGTGCCAAGATGGAAATGCCAAACCACCAAGGGATATTAAATATGGTCTTACCGAAGTGAGAGAGATGAGCAACCTATTGGAGGCACAGATGCAAAAACGGGTCTACGAACCTAGTCAGCCCCTTGCCTGGCAGTGGTGGGTTAGGAGGGCGCGGAAGGGACCTCAGTACCAAACATTCTGAATCTCTTGTGAGAGGGTCTTGGCAATGTTTAAATATCTAGGCTTATTTAAACAATGCATTTAAGTTCTGTTACCTTTTAAAAAAATGCAATAACTTATTTTCTGTTTAAAATAAAGACCTGTTATCTGCATAATGCTTCTTTTGGCCAGAGCCTATAGTGCCCCCGTCCCCACTTGTGAACACTTGAGGCCCCCCATAGGGGGACCTGCCCCCAGTTTGAAGACCCCTTCTATAGGATGAAGGGGAACCTAGCAGGACAAACGTTTGTTTTTCCAGACGATTTTTGGATGGACAGACAGTAGTCTGAGTATGCCAGGACAATCAGTTATAAAATATATATATATATGTAGCTGCAGATACACATGCTGTGCATTAGTCCACCATCTAGTGTTGGGCTCTGAGTGTTACAAGTTGTTTTTCTTCATAGAAGTCTTTTCGAGTCATGGGATCGAGTGACTCCTCCTTTTAGGTTCCGTTGCGCATGGGCATCGACTCCATTGTTAGAATGTTTTCTTTCCGCCGTCAGGTTTGGACGTGTTTACTCTCGCTCCGAGATTTCAATTTGAAAACTTTGTAAAACTCTCTTTGCAACGGTATTGTATCGACCGGGTTCATATTCTTTCATCGACACCACACTACCGTCGGGAAAACAACTTTGTTTGCCCTTCGGGCGCGCGCACCCAACTCGGACTCCATTCCGATTCTGTCCCCGGTGCCACGCAAAGTACCCGTACACAGACCAGCATCTGGTTTGCAACCTCTGCCTTTCCCCAGACCATCGGGAAGAAAACTGCGAGGCCTGTCTATCCTTCCGATCAAAAAAGACTCTTAGAGACCGAAGAGCACGAAGGCTCAAAATGGCGTCATGGAGTGGGGAACACGTAGAAGAGGAAGAACTGATGCAGACTGCAGTCTCAGTTTGAGATTCCGAGTCCGAGCAGGAATCAGACGAAGACAGACCAGTCACAGCAGGACAACATGTGAGTACGTCTGCCCCTGCACCCTCACAAAAGAAAAAAACACAAGGCCTTGAGTACGCCACTGCTGGAAGGCCATGGCTATGGCTTGGCCTGAAAAAAGACTGTCTGTGACCGACCTCCCAGTTCAGCACCGAAAAAGGCCACTCCTCCGAAAACATCGGAGACCACAAAAGGCTCAGTTTCCGACTCCAGTAAACACCAATTTTTGGAGTCGAAAATCAGAAAGTCTGTTTCGGAGCCGAAACCTTCATCCTCTTCATCTTTTTCGATCCCGAAAAAGCACACTTCGGAGCCGAAAAGGCCAACATACACAGAGGAGAATGGACTTTCAAGAAGTTAGAGGTAGAACCAATTTTAGAAATTATGGATGAAAAGCAATCCAGGATCCACATCCATAAGGAAACAAAGAATTCTTACAGCACCTCTTTTAAAAACAACGAGGAAGCTAGCTTTTCAGGAGGAGTTAGACACTATGCAGCCTCCAGCTAAAGTGCCAAAGCAGAAGGAGAAACCACCACCTCCTCAGTCTTCCCCTCACTCTCCTCCTCATTCTCTCCTCCTAACAGCCCTACACCAGTGCAGTCACCCACTCATTCATATGATTCAAAACAAGACAATGTTGATCCATGGGATATTTAAGACCCTGATCCCATTCCAAGTAATGTTCCAGACTGGTATCCCTCTAATCCATCACCACCTGAGGATAGTACTGTCTACAATCAAGTCATAGCTAGGGCTGCAGCATATCATGGTGTTACCATGCATACAGAGCCACTAGGTACCAATGCCTCCCGATGCTCCCAGGCATGGTAAAACATGCAGATCAAATCTTTAATGAATAAGTAAAGGCATGCATCATAACATCTAGGATAGAGAAGAAATATAAACCTGCACCCTCTGACCCTGATTATATCACCCATGAGGTACCTCCTAATTCTGTTGTAGTTAGCGCTGCCAGGAAGAGGGCAAATAGTCAGTCATCAGAAGATGCACCCCCTCCTGATAAAGAAAGCAGGAAATTCGATGCTGCAGGAAAAAGAGTTGCGTCCCAGGCAGCAAATCAGTGGAGAATAGCCAACTCTCAAGCACTATTAGCTCGCTATGACAGAGCCCATTGGGACGAGTTGCAGGACATAATACAGCATCTCCCCAAAGAACACCAGAAAAGGGCACAACAGGTAGTGGAGGAAGGGCAAGCCATTACAAACAACCGGATAAGATCTGCCCTAGATGCAGCATTTACCGCTGCTAGGAGTGTCAACACTACAGTCACTATACGCAGACATGCATGGCTCCGATCTTCTGGATTCAAGCCAGAAATACAGCAGGCAGTGTTAAACATGCCTTTCGACAAAAAATATCTTTTTGGGCCAGAAGTAGACACAGCCATCAAAAAATTGCGAAAAAGACTCAGACACAGGAAAGGCAATGGGTGCACTGTACTCTGCACCATATAGGGGGTCATTTCGTAAACCTCAGTTTCGAGGTCGTTTCAGACCACAGCCCTAAGAGGCATCAACCTCGCAGACAAAGCCAACCTACCAACCGCAATACCAACGTGGTAGTTTTAGGGGCACATATAGAGGACAATACCCCAAAAATAGAGGGAAATTTCAGGCCTCTAAGCAGCCTCCACAGCATCCAAAACAGTGACTTCCCTCATTCCCTTCCACTCCACACCTCTCCTGTGGGGGGAAGACTACAACAGTTCCACACAAATTGGCGAAATATTACCACAGACAACTGGGTGCTGTCAATTATCCGCAATGGCTATTGCCTAGAATTGATAAACACTCCTCCAAATATTCCACCAAGGTTACACAAACTATCCACAGAACACACAGTTCTGTTACAAGAAGAGGTCCAATCTCTACTACTCAAACAAGCTATAGAATTGGTTCCACAGTCTCAAATAGGAACAGGAGTTTATTCACTATACTTTCTAGTTTCCCAAAAAGATGGCACCCTCAGGCCAATATTAGACCTCAGGCCCCTCAATCTTTACATCCTGGCAGAACATTTTCACATGGTAACTTTACAGGATGTCATCCCACTACTACAAAAACAAGATTTCATGACAGCCTTAGACCTCAAAGATGCGTATTTTCACATACCCATCCATCCTGCACACAGAAAATATCTCAGTTTTGTCATTCAGGGAAAACACTACCAATTCAAAGTGTTACCCTTTGAAGTAATAACAGCGCCAAGGGTATTCACAAAGTGCTTGGCAGTAGTGGCAGCCTACCTAAGAAGACAACATATACATGTGTTTCCATATCTAGACGATTGGCTAATAAAATCAAGCAGTCATTCACAGTGCCAAAATCATACACATTATGTAATACAAACCTTACACACACTAGGCTTCTCAATAAACTACCAAAAATCACACCTTCAACCAGCCAAAATACAACAGTATTTGGGTGCAATACTAAATACTCAACACGCTCTAGCATATCCAAATACACAAAGGATTCAAGCTTTCCAAAATCTAATCACACAAATACAAACAAATCAACAATACACTGTCAGATTTGTCCTGAAAGTTTTAGGAATGATAACATCATGTATTGCAATTGTTCCATACGCAAGACTAAACATGCGGCCCTTACAACAGTGCCTTGCACAACAATGGTCACAGGCACACGGTCAACTCCAAACATACATGTCCCTTCAGTGGTGGAATTCCACAAATCTAAAAGGGCGGCCATTTCAAGACCCTGTGCCTCAGACCATAATTACAACAGATACATCAATGATTGGTTGGGGAGCTCACCTAAACAATCACAACATTCAAGGGCAATGGGATGTCAAACACAAACAGCTACACATAAACCACTTGGAGTTATTAACTGTTTTTCTAGCACTCAAAGCTTTTCAACCTCTTCTCACACAGAAGAATGTTCTTATCAAAACAGACAACATGACAACCATGTATTATCTCAACAAACAGGGAGGGACACATTCATCCCAACTGTCCCTTCTAGCCCAGAAGGTTTGGAAATGGGCAATCCACAATCAAATTCATCTATTAGCACAATACATTCCAGGGATAGACAATCAGTTGGCAGATATCCTCGGCAGAAATCACCAACGAACTTGTGAATGGGAGATTCATCCCCAAGTACTTCAAAAATACTTTCAAAAGTGGGGAACACCCAAACATAGACCTGTTCGCAACAAGTGAAAACACAAAATGCCAAAACTTCACATCCAGACACCCACATCCCCAATCCAAGGGCAATGCTCTATGGATGAATTGGTCAGGGATATTTGCATACGCTTTTCCCCCTCTCCCACACTCCGTTTCTAGTCAACAAGTTGCATCAAACTTCACTCAACATGATACTCATAGCACCAACATGGGCACGTCAACCGTGGCACACAACACAACATTATTACTTCTGTCGGTAGTACTACACTCCAAACTCCCATCCAGAGCAGATCTGTTGACACAAAACAGAGGTCAAATGAGACATCCAAATCCTAAGACGCAATTTGGCTCCTGAGGTCATAGTTTGAATATTTACAACTCCCATCAGAATGTATGGAAGTTATTAAGCAAGCAAACAACTGTTTGTAGCCTTCCAGAAACCTCATTCAGGTAACCCCATATCAAAAACAAGGTTTAGCATGATAGATCGTAAGGTGCATCAAAACATGCTATATTAAAGCAAAAAGACAGCTTTGATTTACTCCCAAAGCACATTCTGCAAGGAAAAAAGGTGCAACAATGGCTTTTTTAGGGAATATACCAATGGCTGAAATATGTAAAGCAGCTACTTGGTCAACGCCACATATATTCACTAAACACTACTGTGTAGATGTATTATCACGAAAACAAGCCACAGTAGGTCAAGCTGTTCTAAGAACATTATTTCAAACAACTTCAGCTCCTACAGGCTTACCACCGCTAATTTATGGGAGAACAAACTGCTTTGTAGTCTATGCACAGCATGTGTATCTGCAGCTACACATGCCATCGAACGGAAAATGTCACCCAGTGTACATCTGTTTGTGGCATGTTCTGCTGCAGATTCACATGCACCCTCCCTCCCCCCCGGAAGCCTGTAGTAGTTTGTTACAAACATTTGTACATATGTAGATACATTTAAATTTGCATGGACATCTTACTTTATACCTATATACTCTATCACTCCTTCCTTTACCCTCTGCGGGAAAACAATCTAACAATGGAGTCGATGCCCATGCGCAGTGGAACCGAAGAGGAGGAGTCACTCAATCCCGTGACTTGAAAAGACTTCTTCGAAGAAAAACAACTTTTAACACTCCGAGCCCAACACTAGATGGTGGACTAATGCACAGCATGTGAATCTGCAGGTCATAATTCCCCTACTACAAAAACAAGAACATGCCACGAACAGATGTACACTGGGTAAGTGACATTTTCCATATATATGTATATATGTGTGTGTTCGATGGCATATGTAGCTGCAGATAAACATGCTGTGCATAGTCCACCATATAGTGTTGGGCTTGGAGTGTTACAAGTTGTTTTTCTTCAAAGAAGTATTTTCTCGAGTCACAGGATCAAGTGACTCCTCCTCTCTGTGATGGTGCGCATGGTCATCGACTCCTTTGTTAGATTGTTTTCTTTCCACTGTCTGGTTCAGATGTGTTTCGTCTCGCTCCGAGACTTTCAATTCGGAAACTTTATATTAACTTTATTCTATCGTCTGTGTTGTTTCAATCGTGATTCCATCTGCAGTCGAACAGATAGTACCGTCGGGAACAAGAAAACGCCCTTTTCAGCGCTTGCGCCCTACTTGGGCCTGTTCAGGCCTACCACGCCATAGCCTGATGGATCAGACTCCATTCTGAGTCTGTCTTCGATGCCACGCGAAATTCCCTGACATTGATCATCACGTGGTATGTAATCTTTGCCTTTCTCCAGAACATTGAGAGGAAGATTGTGAAGCCTGTCGGTGGTTTCGGTCGAAAAAAACACTGCGTGACCGGAGAGAAAGAAGACTCGAAATGGCGTCAAAGTATACAGAGTCCACCAACACCTTAGAAGAAGAGCAGGCACAGAAGGCTGTTTTGATTCAGGACACCAACTTCAAAACAGATTCAGATGAAGACAGCCAACCGATCACTGCAGCTCAGCATGTGAGTACACCTGTCCCTACGCCCAATACCAAGAAACCTATTAAGGCCTCGGGTGCACCACTGCCAGAAAGCCATGGTTCTACCCGAAAAGATTTGACAGTGACCGACCCTCAGGTTCACGCCGAAAAAGGCCAAGTCACCCCATCAACAGGCCATGCCTGTTTCGGTGCCGGAGTCGAGCAAACACTTTAAAGGCTCCACCTCCTAGCCGAGCCGATGTCCACACTCTTCGGTGTCGAAAATTCAACATCCAGCTTCAGAGCCAAATCTTAGATGGTATCTTCAGGACCGAAAAAATTAGGTACCATTTCAGAGCCAAAAAAATCCTCCTACACAGAAGAGACAGGACTTTCGAGCCGTCTAAAGCACGTGTCAAAGACAACTCCTGAACAATCCTCTAAAGGCATAAAACCATCTGAATATCATTCTGAGGACTCTGATATCCAGCCAATTTGGAAGTTGTGGACAGTAGACCAAGAAGGATACATATCCATAAGGAGACAGAGAAAATTATTGCTTAACCTCCTCCACAGTCCACAAGGAAGCTGCTGTTTCAAGAGACTTGTAACTCTGCTCCACCACCAGCAACAATATTTGAAAGAGCGGAGAAGCCATCATCTCTACAGCTCTCTCCACCACATTTGCAACAGCTTTCTTTCTCTCCACCACCTACTACCCCACAACCACTGCCCTCACCAACACACTCCCACACCTACTCACAGGGAGGTACAGTGGACCCCTGGGACTTGTATGACCCAGATCCTATACCGGTAAAGGACCAAGATCTCTATCCTTCCAAACCTTCACCACCAGAGGATAGTACGGTTTACACTCAGGTCATTTCTAGGGCAGTTGCACACCATGGGGTTCAGATGCATGCTGAACCATTGGATGAGGATTTTCTTTTTAATACATTATCCTCCACCCACTCACTCTACCAGTGTTGACCAGTGCTGCCTGGTATGCTTAGACATGCTGAAGACATATTTAAGGAACCAGTCAAGGCTAGGGTTTTTAAACCCAAGAATAGATTTAAAAAAATATGTCTGTGCCAACCGAACCAGTCTACATCACCCAACAGGTACCACCAGTCTCTATTGTAGTTAGTGCTGCAAGGAAAAGGGCCAAAAGCCAGCCTTCAGGGAATACTCCTCACCCTGAAAAAGAAAGTAGAAAGTTTGATGCTGTGGGTAAAAGGGTAGCTACACAAGCATCTATCCAATGGCGAATTGACAGTTCACAAGCCCTGTTAGCAAGGTATGGCAGGGCACACTGGGATGAAATGCAAGAATTATTGCAATATTTACCCAAAGAGCATTAAAAAAAAAGCACAACAAATTGTTGAAGAGGGACAAGCGATCACTAATAATCAAATCAGATCTGCCCTTGACACAGCTGATACTGCAGCTAGAAGTATGAACACTAGCATAACAATTCGTAGACATACATGACTAAGATCCTCAGCGTTTAAACCCGAAATACAGTAGGCAATGCGTAACATGCCTTTCGATAAAGAACATCTATTCGGACCTGAAGTTGATACAACTATAGAAAAACTCAGAAAGGATTCTGACACTGCAGAAGCCATGGGAGCCCTATATACCGCAGCTTATCGGGGTTCCTTTTGCAAACAGCAGTTATGGGGAGGTTTCAAACCCCAAACTACAGTGGCTTCCACCACCTATCCTAAGCAAACGCAGCAATTTTATCCAAGAGGATCATTTAGAGGCTCTTACAGAGCCCAACACTTTAGAGTCAGAGGAAAATGTAATACCTCAGAGTGTCACCACTCGCCCAAAACAATGACTTCTTCAACATCCCCAATTCCACACGTCTCCTATGGGGGAAGACTGCAACAATTCCACTCTTACTGGCAAAACATCACCACAGATCAGTGGGTACTTTCAATTATCCGCAATGGTTACTGCCTAGAACTCATTTCTACTCCACCAAACATTCCCCCTCGCTCTCACAGACTCTCACTAGAACACAACGTTCTGCTAAGACAAGAGGTACAATCTCTATTACTAAAAGGAGCAATAGAAACGGTTCCAATATAACAACAGGGAACAGGAGTATATTCACTGTATTTCCTGATTCCAAAAAAGGATGGTACTCTCAGACCCATTCTAGATCTCAGACCTCTAAATCTGTACATCCTGTCAGAACATTTTCACATGGTCACTCTACAGGACATAATTCCCCTACTACAAAAACAAGTCTACATGACTGCTTTAGATCTCAAAGATCATTGCATTCCATATTCCCATACATCCAGCTCATCACAAATACCTAAGATTTGTAATAGCGGGCAAACACTACCAATTCAAGTTACTTCCTTTCGGCATAACAGCTCCAAGGGTTTTCACAAAATGTCTAGCTGTAGTAGCAGCTCACCTCAGAAGACAACACATATATGTCTTTCCTTATCTAGACGACTGGCTAATAAAATCAAGCAATATTTTATAGTGCAAACTACACACTCAATGCACAATAGATACCCTACACACATTAGGGTTCACAGTCATCAGAAATCTCATCTTCAACCAGCACAAGTTCAACATTACTTAGGTGCAATTCTCAATACTCAAAAAGCATTAGCCTACCCAAATCCACAAAGGATACAGACTTCTCAAAACTTCATATCACAGAAACAGCCCAATCAAAATTACACAGTAAGATTTATCATGAAACTATTGGGAATGGGGATGGCATCATGCATAGCAATAGTACTGAATGCAAGACTAAACATGAGACCCCTGCAACAGTGTCTCTCAACAATGGTGTCAAGCACAGGGTCAATTACAGGATCTAGTGTTGTTAGACCGCCAAACTTACAAATCTCTGCAATGGTGGAATCACAACAACTTAATGAAAGGGCGGTCATTTCAGGACCCTGCGCCTCAGATCATAATAACAGATGCGTCAATGACAGGTTGTGGAGCTCATCTCAACAACCTAACCATACAAGGGGAATGGAACTCAATGCAATTAACGTATCACATAAACCATTTAGAATTGTTAGCTGTGTTTCTGGCCCTAAAAGCTTTTCAACCTCAGATCAGGCACAAAACAGTCTTAATAAAAACAGACAATATGACAACAATGTATTATCTGAAGAAACAGGAGGGAACACATTCATCCCAATTGTCCCTTCCAGCCCAAACAATATGGAAATGGGCAATTCGCAATCAGATTTACTTGCTAGTGGAATACATCCCAGGGATACACAACCAGCTAGCAGACCTACTAAGCAGGATGCAGCAACAAATACACGAATGGGAAATTCACTCACAGGTACCTCAACAGTACTTTCAAATGGGGGGAACACTAGACATAAACCTCTTCGAAACAAGCGAAAACGCAAAATTCCAAAGCTTTGCATCCAGACACCCACACCCTCTGTCCAACGGCAATGCTCTATGGATCAACTGGTCAGGGATATTTGCTTATGCTTTCCCCCCTCCCATTAATTCCATTTCTGGTCAACAAACTGCATCACACCTCTCTCACCATGATATTCATAGCTCCCATGTGGGCACGACAGCATTGGTACACAACACTTCTGGATCTGTCAGTAGTACCCCATCACAAACTTCCTAACAGACAAGATCTGTTTACACAGAACAAGGGTCAAATCCAGCATCCCAATCCCGGTGTACTCAATTTAGCAATTTGGCTCCTGAGGTCATAGAGTTTGGATATTTACACCTTCCATTAGAATGTATGGAAGTTCTAAAACAAGCACGCAAACCAACAACTAGATAGTGCTATGCTAACAAGTGGAAACGTTTTTTTTACCACTGTCAACCCAAACAAATTCTGACATGGAAATTTGCTTTCTTAGTAGCAATTACTTCATTAAGAAGAATGAGTGAAATACAAGCATTCACTCTAGAGGAACCATTTTTCCAAGTACACACACATAAAGTTATACTTGGGACAAATCCGAAATATTTGCCAAAAGTAGTTTCTCCTTTTCACACCAATCAGTGGAATTGCCTGTCTTCTTTCCAAAGCCAGACTCAACTTCTGAAAGAGCTCTTCACACTCTTGACCTTAAACAAGCTCTAATGTACTATGGTGACAGAACAAAAGAGTTTAGGAAGGCTAAAAAGCTTTTTGTTGCTTTCCATCAGCCACTTAAAGGAAATCTCTAAACAAGGATTAGCTAGATGGATTGTGAGATGTATGTTACATTAAAGCAAAAAGACAACTTTTGATAACTCCTGAAACACATTAGACTAGGAAAAAAGGTGCTTCTATGGCATTTTTAGGAAACATACCAATGGCAGACATATGCAAAGCTGCCACTTGGTCCACACCACATACATTCACAAAATATTACTGTGTGGATGTATTATCAAAGCAACAGGTCAATGTTGGTCAAGCAGTATTTAAAACACTATTTCAAACCACTTCAACCCCTACAGGCTAGCCACCGCTTTACTGGGAGAAGGACTGCTTTTTAGTCTATGCACAACATGTGTATCTGCAGCTACACATGCCATTGAACGGGAAATGTCACTTACCCAGTGTACATCTGTTCATGGCATGTGGTGCGGCAGATTCACATGCGCCCTCCCTCTTCCCCGGAAGCCTGTAGTCGTTGCAGTACTTATTTGTGCATATGTATATATATTTACATTTGCATGGACATCTTATTTAATTATTACATTTAGTTGTACATTTACATTCTTTCACTCTATCACTCCTTCCTATACCCTTCTGCGGGAAAACAATCTTAACAAAGGAGTCGATGCCCCTGCGCACGATCGAGAGGAGGAGTCACTCGATCCCGTGACTCGAGAAAAGACTTCTTCGAAGAAAAACAACTTGTAACACTCCGAGCCCAACACTAGATGGCGGACTATGCACAGCATGTGAATCTGCAGCACTACATGCAACGAACAGATGTACACTGGGTAAGTGACATTATATATATATATCTATATATATGCACACATCTTTATTAATGGGAGGGATTAGAGGAGGCACAAGAGGAAAAGGAAGGCCATATTGTACATAGATTCCCCAAGTACAGCTTTGAAGAATTGTTAGTAACTGTTAAAATTCCACTGGGGTCTAATTATTATTCCCAGTGCTTATCTCTGTTTTAAAAGTATTTCTAAATCAACTCTACAGTGTTCATAAAAAGCTGCAACGCGTGTGGATCATGAGAAAAAAAACATTCTGAAACAGTGAGATTGTATGGCACATTTGCACACAGTATAGAAATAATTTTAGAATAGAACCTGTGGTTATCTTGAAAAGTAAGATCTACTCTACAGCGATGAGTCGTGCAAACACGCTGTTCGGTATAGGTTTGTACAACGGCAAAATAATAATGTCACATGCAACAGAAACTTCAATAGTACAGAATACAAAAATAACTTTCCTTTTATTCAGGAAAAACCCAGCACATGAAGTACTGCTTGTTCTGCAAGCTGAAGGATGTCTATTAGATTGGTGAGATAGACAAGAAAAACTAAGTACAGGCTTGTGGACTCTTGACATCATAAATGCAGTTTACTTTGGTCTTGTTGGCAAAAGCAGTTTAGAGAATCTGGACTCCCACTGCAATATTCTCTGGTAGCCCAACATTCATCAGCGTGGTCAAAGGAAAACAAAATACAACATTAAAGTGGCATGCCTGGTAGAAAAAATCAGTCTTGTTTTTTGAAGATTTATGAGATGGCGAGGCATTGCCAAAAGATAAACGCAGTTCAGCTGCTGTAACAGTATGGGGCAGTGAATGTAAGTAATCCGAGAACAAGGAAGGTGACCTGTGTGTCCATTTACAGAAGACCCCTATAAATATATTGATGTGTATCTGCACTATTGCTCTCCTGTTGGATTAGCAAGCTAGTCCTTCTGTAGAGGATGCCCTCCCAGAGATAGCTAGGTCTTAGTAGTTAAAGTTTACCTCAGGAGATGGTAAGGGGTCTAGAACTGGGATACAATGACACAGTAGGACATAGTAGTAAGTGGCGGAATAGGTTTTTCACATTTGTCATTTATTCTAGCTGAAGATAATTTCAGAATGAATTCAGCAACTTGTGTATATCCACACAAGACGCAAGATAGCTGCCGTCCTGTGACCCCTTATGAAATCCTTCAGTTCAACTATCCCTGTAATAGACCCTTAGTTTTTTAAAAGATGCTGCGGCATCAGAGGTCAAAGTGACTGAAGTGTGCTAAATAATAAAGTTGAACGTTGGAGGGGGCTTTACAACCTTGTCACAGGTGTACAGTGGTAAAGTAGAGTATTCTTTAAGGCATGTTTCTACACTGGTGAGGGATGAAGGCGTTATGTGCTGGGACACCTCTGTCCACTAACAAAGTATGGATGCACACTGTCAGGTACACATATTGGACATATTCTAAGAGGATTCAGCTGCTTCACAGTCCTTTGCTACCCCAGGCTGGGAAGCACAGTTATGAAATTCAAATGAGAAAGTGTAAGATGGACTGGCATCTCACCCAAGCAGTTGGTCACTCCAGTACCTAATGAAGGCCGGGCCTATGCAGAAACATGTCTGACAACAGTATGAATGGATACTCCCAGTTTTCCTTAAGAAATTTTACAACTGTGGGCCAGTACAATCTGTGAGGAGTTGTTCATGAGTAGGGCACATCATCTGCAGAAATGTATGAATGTGGTTACTTTTGCAACATATGTAGTTTTCAGTTTGCTCACACCTGCTTTTTACCGACCAGCCATTGGGAGCCTAGGAATGACAGGTGGAGACACACATTTTAGACCAGATTCTCTGTGGCAGCTATATAAACCCGAGAATTGTTGCATTACGTACAAGTATGATAGTTTATGCATGTACAGGTGTGCTAGTTTAAAAAGTTGATTGTTGTGCCAGGAGCTTTTTAAGTATATTTTAATATTGTCTGCATATTAGTGTAGTTTGATGATGGGTTTTTTTCAACAGAAGTTTCAATGCAATGGTTAAAAAGAATAGGGGAGAGCCTTGGCATGGGCATCACATGCCATCTTTTCCAATCTGGAGAGATTGGTTGGAGCTTACTTTGACTAGGTTTTAGTGATCCTTGGGAAAAGGTTTGAGCCAGTTTGACTAGGTTTTAGTGATGCTGATGCATTTTGAATTCATGAGCTTTTAGAATTCCTTTGTTGTCAAATACAGCCAACAGGCCAAGTAGGATTAATAAGCAGTCATCAGCGTTGTCTATTTTCAGTAGGTCATCTAGTATATATAACACAGTGGCTGTTTCCGTGCTGTGACCCATTCTGAATGCTGGTTGGCATGGTGCCAGGAGTTCTCAACTGTTTTACCCTGCTAGGATAGCTTTGTGATTGGTCTGTAATGTTCCATTAATTCAGGAGTTAACTTTTGCTTAAAAAAAAATAATAATAAAAAATGTTGAGATTTTACCAACTTTGAAATCGCTTGGGAATTCTCCTTGCTGTGATTAACTGATGAGAAGGAGCCAGTAGAGAGTAACAATGTGAAAGTTGACTTTTGTTTTATTATGTTCACTGGTAGAAAGTAATTGAAATAGGTCGTTGGTTTCCTTTGAATAGTTTCGTGATGGCTTCTAATTGAAGCAGTTTAAATGAGCTCCAAGTGTTGCTTGTTTTCAGATAGTACGTTACTTGTGAAGGGGTTTACATTTGATTCTGAATATTCTTTAAGTGAAGAATCTTGCAATTACATTGCACTTGTCATCTGAGTGGGTATGGGGAATGTCTAGTTTGAGTAGTGCTCTCGTAGATACATTTAAATAAAGATGTAGTTGAGTTCATGGATTGAGCAATGTGGAATTAAATGTAGGAGGACTTTGTATGATGGATTCTGGGTTTGTAGTTTTTCCTCACTGCTTTTAGGTTAGATGTAGTTCTGGGTGATTTTGTTTTTTGGCCATAATTTCTCTAGGACTTTCCTTTTGCTTTTGAGATTGTGCAGTTATTTGTTGAATCATGGTTTGTGTGGTAGGTTTTTAGGTTGTTTCCAGCTTATTGGAGCTCTTTTGTCTATGGCATTTTCTATGATCATGGAGAAGTTTTTAGATAGGACTTTGATATCCATGTGGAAATTCAGTCTCAAGTGGCGGGACAAGGAGAGAATTTATCAATTCTTCTGTGATATTTCTGTATTTTCTAACTGGAATTCTGTTCTTCACTTGAGTGGTAGCTCTATGCTTTGGTTTGAATGATAGCGAGGAATTATAGGAAAGTTTTCAAAAACTTCAGACTTGGAGTGACGCAGGCTGTCGACAAAGGATAGGATTACGCCTGGAGTTCACCTTTGATGAGAGTTTGTTCAGCTGGTACTTGTGTGTGCATTGAAAAACATTTGTAATAGCAAACATGTTCCTGTAGAGTTTGGATTTGTTGTTATCAGAGTTCATATTAAAATCGCCTAAATAAACCTTGTTTGGGGAAAGTGTTTGGTTGTGAGATATATATTCATCTGTTTCTTCGATTACGTTTTTAGAGTGTTTGGGTGGTGTGAAAAGTAGGTGCAGGAATGGGTCGTTCGCAGGATTGATTGATACTGCCATTTTTGAGCATTCAAAAGATTGGAATCCTAGTGTTGGTACGATTGTAGAAGGGAATTACATTTTTTATGATGATTGCAAGGCCGCCTCCCACTTGATCGAAGCCATTTTTTTCTGAGAATAGTGCAACCATCTACTAAAAGGGAGTCCATGATATTTTGAGAAAAGTTGTTGAGCTAGGAGTCCAATGCACATGAGGTCCACGTTAGAGGATTCAATGAGAGTAGAAGTTTGTATATGATGGGTGTATGCCGATCTCACGTTGTGTATGATGCATTGTAAGTAGCCTGTAGTCTCTAAATGGATTTTCAATATTTTTTGCATATAACAATCAGTTTGTTATGATTAGTATGCTATATTATGTTCTTGTTTAAGTTCATTTTCTTGGGTATTACTGGGATGGGGTTGGGAATCCTTTGCTTGCAGATTGTGGTTGGTACTTGAGCTGCAAATGAAGGAATTAGTCAAGCAGGACCTTTTGCTTTGTAGATGGCACTAGTTATAGTCCTGTTATTTTTGTTGGTTTGGTTGGAGTATGAATAGTCCTTTTTCAATTTTAGTAATTGAAGAGAAGAGGCAGACCTGGAGAGGGGAGACATTAATGATGTGTTGGGTCGTAAATACAAATGTGAGGGACTGCAAGATTATATGAAACATATTGGGCGGCGGGGATGTGATGGCTAAAGTGCATCCAGTAAACTGTGACTTGCCCAAGGTTACGATAAAGCAAGCTTGCTGTGAGTGATACCCAGGTCGAAGAAGAGTAAAATGATACATAAATTTGCAATATTTGGTGGAGTAATAACAATGTCATATAGCAATGCAACCGATGAGTCCACAGTGTCCAAGGCTAAGAGCCTGACTGAGAGCTGTTGAGGAAGAAGGTCTGATGGAAGAGGTGAGATGACAAGCCGATGGACAGCCTGATAAAATGGACAGCAATGCTTCATCTGCTAACAGATCCACCTCACACTAGGACCCGTTAAAGGGAGAATGGAAGGTTTTGAGGTGGATGTTGGAACTGAGGAAGAAGGAATCTGAGGATAGGAGGCTACATTTCCCCTCTCCCAACACTAGAAATTACAGAGCAACACCAAGTGAGCTTATGGGAAGCCATTGTGAATTTGTAGGTGGTGCGCTATTCTCATAGGCAGTGTAGACTAGGTCAATATGCACATATATTTGATCCTTTTCATGTCCTACTTAGGCAAATTAAGAACTTAAAATACGAGTTACTGCAACTATTACTGCTTGTAGGTGTATATATACTGTGTAATTGTGCCTCTCTGTTTTTTCTGAAAAGTTTGCTAAAAAATAAATCTTAGCCCCTGAGAGTTGCCTGGCGTCCAATTCAAAAAGCTTTTTTTTGCTACTCTTCCACATTTATTAGCTGCATAAAAACAAGTAAAGAGTAATCTTTTTTTTTTTTCAAGGCAGTTTACTTCTAGTTGAATGTATAATTGTGCCTGCTTGATAGTCTTCCTCACATTTCCAGTATGTGTGTCACGCCCCTGACAATCCAAACGTCTCTCCTACTGACAGGAATTTCTAAATGCAGGACGTCCTTACCCCTTGTGTATTAACACACACTTAAAGGTTTCTTCTGTCTGCTTAATTTGCTCTTTTAAGCCTTTGTAAATATGTTAATTTACAAATCTGAGCTAGGACAAGGTCTTTAAGTTGCCTTATGGAAAAAACTTCGTGAAACAAGCTGTTAATGTTTTATCTTTTGGGAGTCCTTCTAGTTAATAGTTGTTGTTGACAATGTGGTTGTGTTTTTACATTTAATTAAATGTTTGGATGTGTCCCCTCTATAGCTAGAGAAATTAAAAAGGGAGCTGAAAACCAAAACGAGGTCCACCTTTGACGAACAAAGGAGAGACACAAGAACAGTGCACGGAGCTGGCGAAGTAAGAATTACCACTACTGTGACTACAAGGGGGATGGAGTCTGGGCCTGTGAAATGGAAACCTGGAGACAAAGGCAAAAAAAGCCTCCAGCTCTTAAGGGACATGCAAACTCTGCAGACTTCACTTCGAAAAGATGACATAAGTTGGGACTATTGACTTCTTTTAATTGGACATTTTAGACAGTTTACGTGCATATGGGCTGATTTTTTTCATTTCAGCCCTGCTACTATATTTATTGTGCTTCATTTTGTATTTCAGAAGACTACTTTGTACTAAATGCACTTTTTGAAAAAGTAAGACAGTTTTTTTAAAAGTTGAAGTAACATTTTATGCTTTATATTCATTGATTGCTCCAGTTGTGATAAATGGTAACTTGATGACTAAAGGAAAACAAATGTCGATTACGTGAATACTTTTCCAAGCTTAGACAATATAGCAACTGGGCACATAAACCCCTCTCCCCTCCCAAAAGATGTTTCTTGATCAGTGTGGTCCGTCTGTGGTTAAGACCTACCATTGTGAAGAGGGTCACTTAATAGGAATGAGATTTGTGATTTCAAAATTGAGTTTTGCCATACAATGAGGGACAGCTAAGTTTTTAATTATTGTTGAATTTAAATCCAGTGCTTAAAGGCGCAACCATCTCCTTAATTCCAAAGAATACATTCATAAATGCCTTACGAATCTAGATGCCTGCCTTTTCTCTCAAAAAGTAAATCCACATACATTGAAAGTATGCTTCGTTTCCTGCTTTTAAGATTTTGTTTAATTTCACATAAAATGTTTCTGAACATTAGTGTTTGCTTATTTGATTTTTTAATAACAAGAACCGTCTCAGCACTGTTGTGGCTACTGACTCATATACATGCTAAGCAAATTGCATAGAACTCTCATAGGTAGCTTTGCTCTCAAGGAAAGGCATATTTAATTTTATAGGGTAGACTAGCCTAGTAATTTATTGAATGGTGATGACATCCATAAAATAGAATGTAGCAATACAAAACTCACTATTGATTTTTAATTCGTTCATTATCTGAACTTACTTGAAATAATGAAAAATTCAACAAACAAAATCAAATCCTCTAAATGGAAGTAGCAAATGGTCGCTTTGCTTGTTTTTTTATTATTTTGACTTTGATGTGTTAAGAATGTTTTCAAAATGAACAGACTACTGTCAGACATTTTCACGTTTTATTTCAAGCTTAATAGAAAGTTTCAGATTTGTAATCCAAGAACAGACTTTGGATATAATCTCAGTACAATTCTTAGAACAAGTGAGGTGTACATCGAGAGACTTACTCTACTCAGTGCATTATACATATCCCTCATATTTTTCTTTAAACCAAACCTATCCTTTTCATTAGTTTGGGATGTTTGCTGATAGTGTCCTACTTGTGTGACACAGAGTACTGTAAACCCTGCCATCGCAAAGTCCAATAGGATGATTTTCATTATCCTTGTTACCTGTTCTGGTATGTCTCTCTCTGCATTAGCTAAACTCTCTTTACAATGCAAAGTCTGCTACATCAAAGGCAGAATACGAGAAATTGTTGATGGGAATGAGAGAAGCAAGACATTTTTTTCTGCCCTTGAGGTATGCACTATTAGGTTAATGCACCAGAGATTTCAGAACTGTTTACCCCTCTCTGCCCAAGTTCCTGTTTTCTTCTTCAAAATACCTGATGGGTATAAAGCTTTCTGTCAGAATAAGATGTGCATTCCCAAGTCCTCCAAAAAGGCAGACATCCAAGTGTGATATTCTGCAAACTGCTTCAAAGTTGCTTTCTACAGAAAGGGGTACGTTTTAGTCTTCAATCTGAATTAAAGTAAAGCAGATATGGAGCGGCTTTGGACACCTCTCTCTGTGCAGAATTTCTTTTTAGATAGTGTCTTCCAACATCAGGGTTTGGCCACATTTCCCATTTCCTTTAATTTTTCTGAGTGATATTGTAGGTAATTTATGGAATCCTTACTGTACTAATCTTATGAATTCAGTAATCATCTCACCCAATCTAGGTGTTCCCTGACTGATTGAAATCACAATGTGCTGCTTAACAGAGGTTCCGAACAGACTGCTTCATCATTGCAGTGTCTTCATAGCCAATCAATCAAACACGTATAGAGCACAGCAAATCACATGTGAAGTTCTTGGGCCAAAGACGCACTAAGAGTTCAGACCGGGAATGAAGGCCAGAACAAAGGATCCATCTGAAGATTGTACATAATTGATCGTTCTGTCTACTTTAATCTACCAGATATTTTGTATTTTGCCGGAACTATCCCCTTCTAAACAGAGGATCTGTTTACTCAAGGAGATCGTATTCTTTTTAGGAAATTGACTGACCATTTCCCCCAATTATATGAATTGAAGACTTATGACTTGCATGGCCATAGGTTGTAGCCATTCCTTGTCTAAGATGCCATACTTCAGAACTAAGATTGAGGAAGGGATGCTGAAATAAGAGTTTAAAATCCTTCTCTCCTACCACCAAAAGATAAATGTTGCAGGAAAGAGTTGGCAGTAGCATTAATTAGAGTGTTGAAGGAGATGGAAAGAATGCTGTGGAGTTCTGCCACAGCAGCTCCCCCCCTCCCTCCCCCTCTTCAGCAGAGGTCATGACACCCATAATTGAAAAGTGTTAAAACAAGACATTCCAAAAATAAAAAAGGTGCTAGGGGGTCCCTGTAACTCTCCTATACTGGGGGTTAAAAAAACAACCGGGAAATGGAGGGTCCTACAAGACCTCCACAAAATCAATAAGATTGTAGTCCCATGTGCATATTTATTCTTGTATCATTGCTTTAAAATATCATTGCTTATCTGTACATGCAAACTGACACACCTACCTCTTTACTCTTATTCTTCTCATGTCCTCCAGACCATCTTGCTCTTTTTGTCCGTATGGCCCTTTTTTGTGGCCCTTCCTTGTATTTAATGACCAGAAAAAATCACCTTTGTTGCCTCCTAAATCAAAGGTGGTTTCAAAACATTTTTATTTAGCCCTTGTTTAGCTTCAGTGGTTTTCACCAGTTACATGTCGGTAGTGGCTCCTTAGTAGAAGTAGTGGTTTAGATGGGAAGAATGAACACACAAGTCCAGCCAAACATTTAGGAGTACCTGCTCAGGAAACATCCTACAGTGATATTGAAATTGGTTATTGTCACTGAATCATGAAATATCTGTGTGAGACCTTCTGAATTACTTTTTTATGGTGCTACTGCTGGATACCATCTTGACAAGTACCCTAATTCTACAAAACGCATTTTGTCCTCAAAACACTTTAAGGCTGTGCCAGGTCATATTTTTCCAGAAAAGACGTTTGAGTTTTCAACGATATGTAGCAGCTGGCATCATCAGTACATGCCTGAAGCAGCTCAGCTGTGTCTGTGAATTCTCAGACAGAGATTTTGGATAAGCAGTCTCAGCAGTCTGGGGCCAGTGTCCATTTCTTCAGTTCCTGCAAGTGCTGTATCGTTTAAACAAAGCAAATAGTTTGGGTTCTCAATGGACATCTCTCTTGCCCTAGATATTTTGAGCAAGCATCCCTACTGTGCTCTTGGTGTTCTTGCGAGCAGTCTGTCATGCCATATGTCCGAGCCCTGAAATATATCACTGCTTCTTATTGCGTCTTCAAATTTCATGGGTTATTGGAGATTAAATCACTTTATTGGAAAGCTACAACATTCACCAGGCATCTTAAAAAATGGGTTCTGGTACCTAGGCCGCCTTATCTGAAACCATGGCTGGAGGGCCACTGTGCGTAACATATAGTACGCCGGGTTACCATGAAGTGAAAGGTAGATTGGGGTTATCATCATTGTATGTTAGCCACACTGCCAGAGCTAGGCACATGGACGGGTGCACATATATGACTTTAACACATTGTGACTTCTGTGATAGTCTGCCTTTTGTATGTGTATTACCAGCAGTGGGATCCATATAGGAAGAACAATATCCTGTTGTGTTAGAAGGACATTCACATGTTTAGTGCTTCACATGGGTGAGTGAGGTGGCAGTAAGACCATGCACACCGGTACAATTGCCATTTTTTAACCAAGCTATTTCAAAAAGGGAACTGTTATTACATATTGTTTATAGTAACTGATTACTACATTGAGGTCATTCTTGATTGTGGGCGTGCTGGAGATTTCAAGTAACTGTGTGAACTATATGTTCGATGGCATCTGTCGCTGTAGATACGCATGTTCTGCAATAGCTCGCCATCTGGTGTTGGGCCGGAGTGTTACAAGTTGTTTTTCTTCGAAGAAGTCTTTCGAGTCACGGGACCGAGTGACTCCTCCTTTTGTCTCCATTGCGCATGGGCGTCGACTCCATCTTCGATTGTTTTTTTTCCGCCATCGGGTTCGGACGTGTTCCTGTCGCTCCGAGTTTCGGAACAGAAAAAATAGTTAATTTCGGAAGATTTTCGTCGGTATTGTTGCGTTCGGGATCGGCGTACTTACATTCAACACCGCATCGAAGATCGAAGAGCTCCGGTGCCCTTCGGGGTAGTTTTTCGATCCTCCGTCGGGGCCTGGTCGGCCCGACCGCGTGCTGAGGAACGCCGATGGAACGGACCCCTTTCCGTTTCTGCCCCAAATGCCACAATAAATACCCCTACACAGACCAACACTTGGTCTGCAACCTGTGCCTGTCACCTGAGCACAGCGAAGACACCTGCGAGGCCTGTCGTGCGTTCCGGTCCCGAAAAACACTCCGAGACCGTCGAGCCAGAAGACTTCAAATGGCGTCCGCACCGACAGCCCGACGGGAGTTCGAGGAACAGGAAGAGGAAGGTACCTTCTCTATCCAAGACTCAGACTCCGAAGGATTCGACGATACACAAACCGTGAGTAAGACGTCGAAAACCACACAAAGAAACATTTACAAGGCCCAGGGGACGCCACTGCCACCAGGCCATGGCTCAACCCATAAAATCGGTGACCGACCGTCGGCACCGAAAAAGGCCCAAACGGTGCCGAGATCGTCCGACTCCGGTCGAGACACCGGCACGCAGCCTTCTCGGGACCGAGAAAGTGCTGGAGACAAGCCTCGACACCGAGATGCCGGTGTGGACACGGCTCGACGCCGAGACAGCGGCACCGAAACAGATCGACGCCGAGAGGTTTCGGCCCCGAAAAGGAAAAAAGTCACCTCGGAGCCGAAAAAACACGCAGACAAAGTTTCGATGCCGAAACAAACTGCAAGCGACCCAGCTTCAGGCTCTTATACAGAAGAGCACTCGCTAACCTCCCAAATGCAGAAGCATAGGTTTGAGGAAGAGCTACAAGCAACTGATGCGGACCATACGCAAAAGCGTATCTTCATTCAGCAGGGGACAGGGAAAATAAGCACCCTTCCCCCCATTAGGAGAAAGAGAAGGTTGGAGTTCCAGACGGAACAAGCACCACAACCAAAAGTGGTGAAAAGAGTTACACCACCACCCTCTCCTCCGCCCGTGATTAACGTTTCACCAGCACAAACGCCATCACACTCCCCAGCTCACACCACCATGAGCCAGGGTGACCAAGACCAGGACGCATGGGACCTATACGACGCCCCAGTGTCAGATAACAGCCCAGAGGCATACCCTACAAAACCATCTCCACCAGAAGACAGCACCGCGTACTCTCAGGTGGTGGCTAGAGCAGCACAATTTCACAACGTAAGCCTCCACTCAGAACAGGTCGAGGATGATTTCTTGTTCAACACACTCTCCTCCACCCACAGCTCCTACCAAAGCCTGCCTATGCTCCCTGGTATGCTCCGGCACGCAAAAGACATATTTAAGGACCCGGTCAAAAGTAGGGCAATCACACCAAGGGTGGAAAAAAAGTATAAGCCGCCTCCTACGGACCCGGCTTTCATCACAACACAGCTGCCACCAGACTCTGTTGTTGTAGGAGCAGCTAGAAAAAGGGCCAACTCTCACACATCTGGAGATGCACCACCCCCAGATAAAGAAAGCCGCAAGTTTGATGCAGCTGGTAAGAGAGTCGCAGCACAAGCTGCAAACCAGTGGCGCATCGCGAACTCACAGGCACTACTTGCGCGCTATGACAGAGCCCACTGGGACGAGATGCAACATCTCATTGAACATCTGCCCAAAGACTTCCAAAATAGGGCAAAACAATTGGTTGAGGAGGGACAGGCCATCTCCAACAACCAGATCCGCTCCTCCATGGACGCTGCAGATACAGCTGCACGGACAATTAATACATCTATAACTATCAGAAGGCATGCATGGCTCCGAACGTCTGGATTTAAACCAGAGATTCAACAAGCAGTTCTCAATATGCCTTTTAATGAAAAAGAACTGTTCGGTCCAGAAGTGGACACAGCAATTGAGAAACTCAAAAAAGATACGGACACTGCCAAAGCCATGGGCGCACTCTACTCCCCGCAGAGCAGAGGGAATTACAGCTCATTCCGTAAAACGCCCTTTCGAGGGGGGTTTCGGGGTCAAAGCACACAAGCCAGCACCTCACAAGCCACACCGTCCAGTTACCAAGGACAGTATAGAGGAGGTTTTCGGGGACAATATAGAGGAGGGCAATTCCCTAGAAATAGAGGAAGATTCCAAAGCCCCAAAACCCCTACTACTAAACAGTGACTCACATGTCACTCACCCCCTCCACACAACACCAGTGGGGGGACGAATAGGTCATTATTACAGAGCATGGGAGAAAATCACTACAGACACTTGGGTTCTAGCAATTATCCAACATGGTTACTGCATAGAATTTCTACAGTTCCCTCCAAACATACCACCAAAAGCACAAAATTTAACAACACACCATTCCAATCTCCTAGAGATAGAAGTGCAGGCACTATTGCAAAAGAATGCAATCGAATTAGTGCCAAACACACAAATAAACACAGGAGTTTACTCACTGTACTTTCTGATACCAAAGAAGGACAAAACACTGAGACCAATCCTAGACCTCAGAGTAGTCAACACTTTCATCAAATCAGACCACTTCCACATGGTCACACTACAAGAAGTATTGCCATTGCTAAAGCTGCACGACTACATGGCAACTTTAGACCTCAAGGATGCTTATTTCCATATACCAATACACCCATCGCACAGGAAATACCTAAGGTTTGTATTCAAAGGAATACATTACCAATTCAAGGTACTGCCTTTCGGATTAACAACCGCACCAAGAGTCTTTACCAAATGTCTAGCGGTAGTCGCTGCACACATCAGAAGACAGCAAATACATGTGTTCCCATATCTAGACGACTGGCTAATCAAGGCCCATTCGTTAATAGAGTGCTCAAATCACACGAATCATATCATACAAACCCTCTTCAAACTAGGGTTCACCGTCAATTTCACAAAATCCAAAATTCTGCCACGCAAGGTACAACAATACCTGGGAGCCATAATAGACACATCAAAAGGAGTAGCCACTCCAAGTCCACAAAGAATTCAAAATTTCAACACCCTCATACAACGCATGTATCCAACACAAAAGATACAAGCAAAGATGGTATTACAACTCCTAGGCATAATGTCATCATGCATAGCCATTGTCCCAAACGCAAGACTGCACATGAGGCCCTTACAACAATGCCTAGCATCACAGTGGTCTCAAGCACAGGGTCACCTTCTAGATCTGGTGTTAATAGACCGCCAAACTTACCTCTCGCTTCTGTGGTGGAACAACATAAATTTAAACAAGGGGCGGCCTTTCCAAGACCCAGTGCCACAATACGTAATAACAACAGATGCTTCCATGACAGGGTGGGGAGCACACCTCGATCAACACAGCATACAAGGACAATGGAACGTACATCAAACAAAACTGCATATCAATCACCTAGAACTTCTTGCAGTTTTTCAAGCACTAAAAGCTTTCCAACCAATAATAGTTCACAAATACATTCTCGTCAAAACAGACAACATGACAACAATGTATTATCTAAACAAGCAGGGAGGGACGCACTCCACGCAGTTAAGCCTGTTAGCACAAAAAATTTGGCATTGGGCAATTCACAACCAAATTCGCCTAATTGCACAGTTTATACCAGGGATACAAAATCAACTCGCAGACAATCTCTCTCGAGATCACCAACAGGTCCACGAATGGGAAATTCACCCCCAAATACTGAACACTTATTTCAAACTCTGGGGAACACCTCAGATAGACTTGTTTGCGACAAGGGAGAACGCAAAATGCCAAAACTTCGCATCCAGATACCCACACAAACAATCCCAAGGCAATGCCCTATGGATGAACTGGTCAGGGATATTTGCTTACGCTTTTCCTCCTCTCCCTCTCCTTCCTTACCTGGTAAACAAACTCAGTCAAAGCAAACTCAAACTCATATTGATAGCACCAACTTGGGCAAGGCAACCCTGGTACACAACGCTGCTAGACCTATCAGTGGTACCCTGCATCAAATTGCCCAACAGGCCAGATCTGTTGACACAGCACAACCAAAAGATCAGACACCCAGATCCAGCATCGCTGAATCTAGCAATCTGGCTCCTGAAATCCTAGAATTCGGGCACTTACAACTTACCCAAGAATGTATGGAAGTCATAAAACAAGCAAGAAGGCCATCCACCAGGCACTGCTATGCAAGTAAATGGAAGAGGTTTGTTTGCTACTGCCATATTAATCAAATACAACCATTACACACAACTCCAGAACATGTAGTGGGTTACTTGCTTCACTTACAAAAATCTAACCTAGCTTTCTCTTCCATTAAGATTCACCTTGCAGCAATATCTGCATACCTGCAGACTACCTATTCAACTTCCCTATATAAAATACCAGTCATTAAAGCATTCATGGAGGGCCTTAGGAGAATTATACCACCAAGAACACTACCTGTTCCTTCATGGAACCTAAATGTTGTCCTAACTAGACTTATGGGTCCACCTTTTGAACCCATGCACTCCTGCGACATACAGTTCCTAACCTGGAAGGTGGCATTTCTCATCGCCATTACTTCCCTGAGAAGAGTAAGCGAGATTCAGGCGTTTACTATACAGGAACCTTTTATACAACTACACAAAAATAAAGTCGTCCTAAGGACCAATCCTAAATTTTTGCCAAAGGTTATTTCACCGTTCCATCTAAATCAAACAGTGGAACTTCCGGTGTTCTTTCCACAGCCAGATACCGTAGCTGAAAGGGCACTACATACATTAGATGTCAAAAGAGCATTAATGTATTACATTGACAGAACAAAGAACATCAGAAAGACTAAACAACTCTTTATTGCATTTCAAAAACCTCATGCAGGAAACCCAATTTCAAAACAAGGTATAGCCAGATGGATAGTTAAATGCATCCAAATCTGCTACCTTAAAGCTAAACGACAGCTGCCCATTACACCAAGGGCACACTCAACCAGAAAGAAAGGTGCTACCATGGCCTTTCTAGGAAACATCCCAATGCAAGAAATATGTAAGGCAGCCACATGGTCTACGCCTCACACATTCACCAAGCATTACTGTGTAGACGTGTTATCCGCACAACAAGCCACAGTAGGTCAAGCTGTATTAAGGACATTATTTCAGACTACTTCCACTCCTACAGGCTGATCCACCGCTTTTGGGGAAATAACTGCTTACTAGTCTATTGCAGAACATGCGTATCTACAGCGACAGATGCCATCGAACTGAAAATGTCACTTACCCAGTGTACATCTGTTCGTGGCATCAGTCGCAGTAGATTCGCATGTGCCCACCCGCCTCCCCGGGAGCCTGTAGCAGTTTGGAAGTTACCTTCAATTATTTATATATGTATCATCTCAACCTTAAATAAGTGCATACTTAGTCACTCCATTGCATGGGCACTATTACTACAATTCAACTCCTACCTCACCCTCTGCGGGGAAAAACAATCGAAGATGGAGTCGACGCCCATGCGCAATGGAGACAAAAGGAGGAGTCACTCGGTCCCGTGACTCGAAAGACTTCTTCGAAGAAAAACAACTTGTAACACTCCGGCCCAACACCAGATGGCGAGCTATTGCAGAACATGCGAATCTACTGCGACTGATGCCACGAACAGATGTACACTGGGTAAGTGACATTTTCATTTCTGTTCACTGTCTGTTACCTATGGAAATGGCTTCTTACAAATCTGCCATTGATCTACTCAATCATTCTATAATTTGGACTGTAAACTGCAAGTATTTTCTTGTCTACTCCTCTCATAATCATGTATTTCATTCCATGCATCCTCTTTTAATGTTCATTTTTGACCTGTTGTGTCTTTTTTGTTGACTGTACTTATTATACTTCACATCTGTAAATAAATGTTAAGTTATTATGTTTATGAAGATGTAAAGAATATTTTTGTAATGTTGCTGTGCACAGGAATAAAACCTTGAAACATATGTACACATATTTCTTGTTGTTACTGACCAATATTCTGTATCTATCTACCTACATTGAAACGTAAGAAACGTTCAAAATAGTGATATAGAATCTAAAGTTGTTACTTTGCTCTTCTGGTAATAGAGACATTACACATGTTCATGAGTGTTTCACATAAGGGCATGCTCTTTATGCAGAAGTGCTTAGAGAGTGAGACTTTCTTTTACCAGGCACTTAACGTTTTGATATTCCAGATCAATCGTCAGTTTTCACTTATTTTAACGTACCTTAAGGCTTTGATGAATTGTTTTAATGGCAGTCACTAGCATGCTTACTTACTCTCCGACGATGATTTCAGAACATTGAGAAACGGAGGAGCAATAGTTCTTTGTCAGAAACCGAGGCAAGGATTATGCTTTACTCTCTTTGCTTTTTATTCACAGTAGCTATGCTATAACATTATCAAACAAAAAAACAAATCCCATAAGAACTTGGGAAAAGCTCATAATAGTTCATTCAATCAGGGTGTATGTCTCTCTTTATAGCCCTCTATTCATGTTGTTTCCTCCTTCGCTGCTCCATGCGGCGGACAGTTAAGTGCAAGGGTCAGTGGCCATGTTTTCTCATTATTACCGATTGCTGTGTCACAGTTTCACTCTAAATTTTGTTTTTTAGGTGAGGTTATCGGCTGCGGAAGTGCTTGCCGCTCCTACGCAGTCAGAAGCTCCAACGGTGGTGGGTGCTTGTTGAAGCATTCGGGGTTGTGCGGTGCTGTCGTCTGACTTCTGGGGGTGCTTGCACACCTCTTCAGAGGCTTCTCTTGGGCGTGAGCAAACTGATCACATTGTTCTGTCTGGCCTAAAACACTGTGATCGAACAGCGCAACCAGCTGTCTGCCTCCCTTCTGCCCTGCAGTGCCTGGGGTGCTAAAGCCCAAACCGGGTCTGTATTTCTATTTACATGCCATCTCATATAAAAATCCACCTAAAGTTGGGGGATCTGTCCACCTCAGCTGCTGGCACAGTGGGGATGTTTATCAAGGAACTGAGTATGTTTGTCGTCACATTCAATTCACTCGATAAAGCCCAACCTTCCATTGAGAACATATTTATCCCCTGGGTTGTCACCGGGCTGGTCATGAAAGGGGGCGCTTGGCCACTTGCTTTTAGCACCAGACCTCCTTCTGGGGCCAAGGCTCTAGGCACGTATAACGGCAGGACCAATCCAGGGTCAGGGGATTCTACGCAACCTGCAGATATCTTTGACACAGTGGCTCCAGAGGAAGACCCTGAGGAGGCCATAAACAAGGTGCATCTCACGATGAGTGTAATCCCTCTTTCCCCACATAAAATTTGTGGGGCAGGTTGGCAGACGTTGCCCACAACTGGAAATCCTTGATGACCGGCCCTTGGGTCCTGAAGACAATCCAAGTATTCCGGATAGAATTCTACGACTCCCCGTCCAGCCCATACTCCCTCCCCCTTTGCTTTTCTTCGACTAGGAGACCTCCCTGGTCAATTCAGAGGGTGAAAACCCTTCTCTCCAAAGATGCCATAGTCCTGACACACCCGTCACCCTTACGACTTCATCAGCGATTTGTAGTGGACAAACATGACCGCAGAAAGAGAAACATCATAAATCTCAAGCAATTCAACGAGTGGTTGGCCTTCTGCCACTTAAAAATGGAGGGTATCGATCTCCTCAGAGATCTCCCCAATGATTGGCTGGCATGATTGGACCTCAAGGATGGGTACCTAACGGTCTCAATCTTCCCACCTCATAGTCGCTTTGGCGTAAAAAACGTACAAATTCACAACTCTCCAATTGGAATGTCCTTGGCTCCTTGGTGCTTTACCAAGGTTCTCAAACCCGCAGTGGAGCACCACCGAGCCTTAGCATCCCTCTCATGTACCTGGACAATATCCCTTTTATGGACAAGTGCCCACAGATCCTGAAGGCTCACTGCCTATTGATAACTATCTACTCCAGTCAGTCCTTGGTGTTTCTCATCAACGTTCTTATCTCTGACACAGTCTCTCCTGTTTCTGGGCTTTGCAGGGGATTCGGTCCAAGCCACCCTGAGTCTTCCATCTCAGGAGATAGCCAAGATCAGACACGAACTGACAGCAGGCTGTACAGACCATTCACATCCTTGAGACATATTGCAAGGGTGGTAGGTCTCCTCTCCTCATCCATTCAAATCATCTTTTCCGGCCTCCTTCATTACAGGGCCTTTCAACAGCTCAAGATATCTCACCCCCAAAAGGGCCTAACCTACTCCCAGTGTGTACCTCGCTCAGATGATGCAAAAGCGGAACTTCAGTGGTGGCTAGCCTACGTGGAGGTGGGGAATTGCCGGACCATCTTAGGATCCCAACCGGACCTGGTGATAGAATTCAATGCCAGGGGGGGAGGGGGGACAGGGAGGTCCATGATGTGGAGAATTCTCAACAGGAATTAAATGGTCCGAACAAGAGTGGTCTGCATATCAGCTATCTAGAACTGATGGATGCTTGTTTGTGGTAAAAGGTTGGACGAGGTAGTTCAATGTCATGTCCTCCTCAAGATGAGCAACGTCTCAGCAGTTCGATACATCAACCATTTGGGAAGGACAAGGTCCAAACCACTATTTGCCTTGGCTCTGAGTTTTTTAGAGTATTGCTCCAGAACCAGATCTTGTTCATGGGCAGAACACCTTCCGGGCACGGCCAGCCAAGTGGTGGATTAGCAGTCAGGGTACCTGCGGGACCTCAGCCTTTGGAGACTGGATCCGCCAGTGTTCTGGACGATAGAATCGAAATGGGGCCCCTTCTCTGGTGACCTGTTTGCATCACGTTTGGACCACGAGGTGGCCAACTATTTCATTTGGAAACTGGACCCATCAGTGACAGCAATGGATGCCTTCCAGCAAACTTGGGTAGTGGAGATGGGATATGCATTCCCACAATTCTCCATGATATTTGTTACTCTCCGTCCAGGTCAGGAGACAATGGGTGAACTTGGTGGTAATAACCCCCTTTTGGAGGTCTCAAGTGTGGTTTCCATTTCTGACAACTTTTTGGGGATTTTCTAATCCTCCTACCCCTCTTCCCAACTCTCCTCAAGGATCCCTCAGGGAATCCTCACCATCTGGTTCTAGAGGGATTGATACAATTTATGGCATGGAGGATTACCGGGGGCGATTGCATGTCCAAGGACTTTCGCATCAGGCTGCAGACTTACTCTCCAAGGCATGGGCAGGCAACCTAATCAAGGGATATAGATAGGCTTGGTCCAGATGGATGGGCTGGTGTTGTCAATGACACTTGGATCCCGTGAGGACAGGAAGGCTTGACTTACACATAGGTGAATACCTTCTGTTCAGCAATCTCAGCGGGGCACCCCTGGTTGAGGACTCTCCATGGGAGAATACCCACTAGTCTGGAAAATACTCTGTGGTATATGCTTATTTCTTCTTCCCAAACTGAGATACTTGGTCTTGTGGGATGTTAATGTGGTGCTTAATTTGTTAATTTCTTGGCCACTGAACAAGTACCTTTCTAGAAAACAGTTGTAAGCCAAATTGGCTTCTCTCTTATGTTTGATTTCCTGTAGAAGAGTATCTCATATCCGGGCATTAGACGTCCCTGAACGAGTGTTCGCTCCTGAGGGAACTACATTACACATTTTGAGACAAACAAAAACCAACTCCCATACGGTCTCTTCCAGAAACTCAGAAACTGTGTGTAGTGAGATGCATCAAGGCTGACAAAGCCATGATGAAAGATCTTCGTCCCCCAGGTGAACGACAACTCCTTATTGCAATCAGGAAATCACATCGAGATGTGCCTTCTACCATCACCAGGTGGACTGGATGGGGCCATGAAATAAGCGGATATTGACACAGACATTTGGGGCTCATTCTGCCAGAGGAGAAATGGCTTCTTAAAGCATTCTTCCCTGGGGCAAGCTGGGAGGACATTACGAACGCACAAATTGATCATCAGATTCGATGTTTAAGCTTTAAGCCACTTTCTAGTGTGGCGGCTTTGGTGGTGGTTAAGCTTTGAACTAGCATAATCCTTTCCTCTGGTCCCAGTATAGAATATAACATTTCCTAGCTTTTTCAACAGTAAGTTCAGTTCTGTTAAGGACACAGAGGCGAGGATTATCCCACCCAGGGTTGAGGACTGTTTGATTCCCCCAATGTTTTAAGTATGCCATGTGCACCCCGTTTTCTTGTATGCTGTGTGTATCAAGACTGCATTTCCATTTGCAAATTACTATAATGGTGTAGATTCTCTATTTGTGTCAATCCCTCCCCGCTACATTCTATAAACAGGGTAAATATGACAGCAGCTATTAATTTTTCAAACTTTTAAGGAGGTTAAAAATTGCCCAGATAAACTGTGTGCTTGGTATTTGAATTCTGTACTGCTCCTGAAGTAATCAATATTGAATTTATTCTGTTCTGTTGAACCCATTCACTGGATTTGGTAATGATATATGAGCAAAGAATGTATTTTCTTTTGAATAACTACAGCACAAATAGTCCTCTGTGTGATTCCCTCCATTTTTAGAGAGAGAAATAGAGAAAGTAACTGTCTGGAGGGATGTAATGTGCATTAAAATGATGGACCGGAATGTGTCCAGCATAACTATCAATGGCTGACACTCACCAAATGTTACTGATGTGCCAAAACATGGGTCCCATTCTCACTGTTTCATAGTACTTAAGCTGCACCTCACAAGTTCAGAATTGGTCTAGGGTTGCTTATGTTCCCTTCTAGCAGAGACCTGGCATTTCAGGCTGGGGTCTTGCTTTTAGAATAGGACCTGATTTGCAAATTATTGCTCTCTGTCTGAAGTAGCATGGTAGTCTACAAAGGATATATTGTAAAGGAGCCTGGGTACCAGGGTCTGAAAAAGCCCCTAAAAAACTAAAATCCTAACCATCAACAAAACACTGAAAGATGGATATTTATGGTCCGGTCTTCTGACTCCTGTGGAGGCGCACTAGGTGAAAGTGGTTTTAAGGCGAACAAGTTAGTGATATTAATCTGGCTTCCCTCTTTCAGAGAGAAACAGTCAGCACTGGCAAAATGAGGGCCTCAGTCTAGTGTGTGTCCATTCTTATGGGTAGGACCAAATACTTTCTGCATCAGATTCAGAGAGGCAAAAGCTCCAGTGATCTGAGACTAACCAAGACTAAGCTCAGCATCCACATGAATATTAAAGTAGCCTAAAACAGTAAAGTTGGCAAATTGAAGAGTACTTGATGCAGTTTCATCCAAAATCTTGTTAACAAAACACTTAGCCTGCTTAGGAGGGTGATAAATTAAGACACCATAGAAATTGGAAGAACGTTTGAGAGAAAGAATAGCTCCCTCGTAAAGAAGACTTAAGAGCCAAAAAGTCACTCAAACAATGAAAAATTATAACAATACCACCCGCTCACTGTCCTGTCTATCGATATGCTAAATACAGAAGTTAGAAGGTAAAGTTGATGCAATATCAGGGCACGAAGTATCAGAGAGCCAGGTTTCAGCAACAAAAACTGTATCCCAGTTATTAGAAGAAACCAGAGCATAAACATTTAATGCACGTTTAGGGTAGGGACCACACATTAATTAGTAGACTGGTCTTAAACTTCCGCCCAAAGTACCTGGCACAACACGCCTTGGTATGCATCACAAGTTCTAAGGGTTTGCACACTAGAGAGGATGATGAAAGCCCTGAGGAAAGATTGACTTGAGCACAATGAAGAAGGCATGAAATGAGACCATAACAAGAACTGATAATGAATTTATGTGTGCAACATTGATCTCTATTCAACTGACTGGAATAATAGACTGCCTTACCATGCTGCCTCTTTGCAAATCCCACAGCATGTCTAACGCTGGTTGGAGGCAGATGGGCTTGCCTTTGGCGCACCAGCGACGCACGCACCATTGTGCGAGTTAAATGGGCAAAGAGAGAAGAGCGGCCACGCCCATTAAAATGACTGAAGCGCCACAGCATTAATTGGGGGCTTAAAAATGTTACAACACAAGAATACATAAAATCTAAAACGTTCCTGCTTTCCATTATGGCAGCAAATGTCAGTTCTCCAAGATAAAAATAAGTTTTACATTTTGTGCAAAAACCGCAGCCACACACCTTCTGTCACCTTCAGATCTTCAGCTGGCCTCTCCATCTATAACCCACATTTTCAGTAGCTATTTAGGCGTATTTCAGATCTATTGAGGTCCCCTCAACTCAGGTTCCAGGTTCACAATAAATGACAATTGTAAAGTGGTTAGAAGGAATTCTCTCAGTCAGTCAACAGTTTCAATTGCCTTCTGTACCCTCCTGCCTCAGAATGAAAGTGCCAAACGGGCTTAACTGGTATGACTTTGACCTCTGTTGCCCAGTGACTAAGAAGCAGACCTGACGTCCTAGAGCAGCAGAAAGGTGAATGTCAAGGCAGGGCATTGGACACCTCTCCAATTGTATGTGATTGAGTGGCAGGAGTTTGTGAGAGCAGAGAAGTCTTCTCTCCTCTTAAGATTTAAGACTGTTCTCTGCTTAGAGAGGGTCAAACAGTTTGTTTTGTCGACCAGTACTTTTATTTTGATCAAACAATCCCAGAGTACATCCGCAGGTGGGGCTAATGGGTGATTTTCAGTACAACGCCAAACTTTAAACACCTCCATCCCCATCCCCATCCCCCAAACACTTTCACCTTAATTCAAGGTGCTGTTTACTTCCTCCGGAGCAGATTGGATCCAACTCCCAGTGCCAACCTACTCTTTTGTATAACCACAGACACTTTGCGAAATTAGCAAATTAGAGCTAGAGTGAATGGGATGAATAAGAGACTCCCATTGTTCTTCTGCTCTACTGTTCCTTCTGCTTGGTAGGTGGTTCTTTTTCTAACCGGCACTCCCTCTGTTAACTGAAGGGAACTAATAACACATGCAGTGTTCATTAACCCTTTATACGTTAATACTAATGAATTAACAAATAGCTTAATTACATTGCAGATGTATTCCTTTAAGTATGTGTAAATCGTGGTTGTCCATTCAAGCACTGGGCTGGTGTTCTCTTATTTTTCTATACTTATCGCTTGTAACTCAGTTTCTGCATCACAGGATCTTCATTGATAGTCTTAAAGGTTGAAAATTCCTACACTGCCTTTGTGGACCACGGAACACCTTTCAATATAATGTTTGTAATGCAATTAACATTATAGAATGTTTTTAATCCGTGTTAATCTCTTGAAAAATTCCAGTGTGTCTGCCAGAGATATAATTTCCTTTTTGAATGCTGAAAATTATGTAATACAATGACTAAAGTCTTGATGTTACAGCTTTGTGAAAAAACGCCTTTAGATATTGAGTGTTTGAGGAGAAAAATGAACCCCGAGAGGCTTACATTAACAAATGTCAAAATAGGATGTTCCTTTAAAAACCTGGGAGTCACCTCTACTACGGCATACCAGAGCTAGTTTTTTTTTTCTGCTTGCTACAGCAGGTTGTCTGAACATACATTAACACCTCTGAAGGTTTCACACCGCTAGGGAAAAGAAAAAAACATTTTTCTAGTCAGGGAATATTTTAAACTAGTTTTACTCGATGGCTCATCACCGCTTCTGTTGAGAAAACTGTTTTTTTTGCCTGACTTTGACATTTACTTGCTGTCAGAAGGTCTCCTTTGTTCACCAACTTCCCTTTATGTGGAAGGAAAGTAGTGGCATCTGATGCCTACAAAGTCCGCCTTGTATGTCTGTCTCCATCTCATTGGGTAAAAGCCTAAGACAGTTGCAAGAAAATGCCTAAGAGGTCAATTAAAGATTAACTGGATTTTAGATTTAGGTCTGGTGCAAGAATGAAAGCTGAGGAAAGAAAAGGAAGAGACTGGAAAAATCTGCCTCTCACCCTTCCTCTTTAAGGCAGCCTTATTCTGAGAAAGTTTGTCACAGATGGAGATTTTCAGGTAAAATAAAAAAAGCTCGTCCAGAGGCATTAACATTATTCCAGTGGACACTGACCATTGACATAAAATCCAACAGTGTCACCATCAAGGGGATCAGCGCCTAGAGCGGGATCACCATCGAAATGTCGACAAAACTCAGCATCAAGGCACTCAAGATGTCTATACCAACCTCAGCAGCAACAGAGGCAACCGCACAGACAATTTCAAAGAAGATATCAAAAACGAAAATCAGCTCCTAAACCATCTCATTCTGATGTTTCAATTCAAAATGTTCTTCTAGCTCTGCACGTCGACGATGACGTCACAATTGCCTGACTCCGACGCGACGCCGTATGACGTCATCCAGGCAATAAGAGGTCCTCGTCGACGTGCAAACGTCCGTTCCCTTTTTTCCATGCCTAAGAGTTATGTTTTTTTCTTTGAGGCTACCAGGGAGCTACTGTTTCACTTCATGCGTAACAATGTCTCAGCCAAGGAAGTCAGGTTTTAAACCCTGTAGGGAGTGCGGAGGTCAAATGTCGGTCACAGACCCACATGAGAATTGTTTGTGGTGTCTGAGTTCGGACCATGAGGTCGAGGCGTGCAGTTCAGGTCAGCGCATGAATCCGAAGGCCCTTAAGGAGCAGGAGGCCAAGTTGTTCCTGGCAAGGACCAAGAAGAAGGAGAAGCATCATTGTAGGAGGCTGGTCTGGCTTGTGGTGGGTACCAGAGGTACTTAGACCTTGTGCCAGGTCCAGTTATCCCTTATTAGTGTAGAAGAGGTGTTTCTAGCAGCTTAGGCTGATAGAAGGTAGCTATGGCAAAGCAGCTTAGGCTGAACTAGGAGACATGCAAAGCTCCTACTTTACCACTTATATCATAAGAAAACACAATACACAGAGTTACTAAAAATAAAGGTACTTTATTTTTATGACAATATGCCAAAAGTATCTCAGTGAGTACCCTCAGTAAGAAGGTAAGTAATATACACAAGTTATATGTACACAAACCAAAATTAGGTAAGTAAGAGCAAGAAAAGTAATGCAAACAGTGTAGAATTACAAAAGGTTGCAATAGGCAAGCATAGGCATAGGGGCAACACAAACCATATACTCCAAAAGTGGAATGCGAATCACGATTGGACCCCAGACCTATGTGAGCTTGTAGAGCGTCACTGGGACTGTAAGAAAACAGTGAGGGTTACCAAAATATACCCCACCCCAAGACCTTGAAAAGTAGGAGTAAAGTGCTCCTACTACCCCAAAAGAGCACAATAGTCATGTTAGGGGGATTCTGCAAGAAGAACAAACACCAGCAGTGCACTTACAATGGATTTCCGGACCTGAGGACCTGCAAGGCAAGGGGGCCAAGTCCAATAGTCGCCACAGTGTCCAGGGGGGGCAGGAGCCCAGGGAACCCCTGATGAAGGTGCAATGAAGCTGCCTCTGGATGGAAGAAGCTTGGAGTTCTGCAAGAAAGAAGAGGACTAGGGACTTCTCCTTTGGAAGACAGATGTCCCACATCGCAATGAAGCTTCCAGAGGTGTTTCCACGCAGAAATACCACAAACAAGCCTTGCTAGCTGCAAGGGTCGCGGTAGAGGTTTTTGGGTGCTGCTAAGGACCAGGATGTCACCTTTTGGAGGAGGAGACAGAGGGGGCATTCAGCAACTCAGAGATCCCTCACAGAAGCAGGCAGCACCCGCAGAAGTACCCCAACAGGCACCTGAGCCCCCACAGCGACGCCTGCAGAGGGAATCCAGAGGCTCCCCCTGACCACGACTGCCTGTTTCTAAGAACCCAACGCCTGGTAAGGACACTGCACCCGCAGCCCCCAGGACCTGAAGGATCCAACCTCCAGTGCAGGAGCGACCCCCCAGGTGGCCCTCTCCCTTGCCCAGGTGGTGGCTACCCCAAGGCGCCCCCCCCCCCCCTTGCCTGCCTGCATCGTTGAAGAGACCCCTGGGTCTGAACTACATTGCAAACCCGACGCCTGTTTGCATACTGCACCCGCCCGCCCCGTGCCGCTGAGGGTGTACTTTTTGTGCTGACTTGTCTCCCCCGGTGCCCTACAAAACCCCGTTGGTCTGCCCTCCGAAGACACGGGTACTTACCTGCTGGCAGACTGGAACCGGGGCACCCCCTTCTCCATTGAAGCCTATGCGTTTTGGGCACCACTTTGACCTCTGCACCTGACCGGCCCTGAGCTGCTGTTGTGGTAACCTTGGGGTTGCTCTGAACCCCCAACGGTGGACTACCTTGGACCCAACTTTGAACCCTGTAGGTGGTTTACTTACCTGCAAAACTAGCAAACACTTACCTCCCCCAGGAACTGTTGAAAATTGCACTGTCCAGTTTTAAAATAGCTTATTGTCATTTGTGTGAAAACTGTATATGCTATTTTGCTAATTCAAAGTTCCTAAGTGAAATACTTTTCATTTAAAGTATTGTTTGTAAATCTTGAACCTTTGGTTCTTAAAATAAACAAAGAAAAGATATTTTTCTATATAAAAACCTATTGGCCTGGAATTGTCTTTGAGTGTGTGTTTCCCATTTATTGCTTGTGTGTGTACAACAAATGCTTAACACTACCCTCTGATAAGCCTACTGCTCGACCACACTACCACAAAATAGAGCATTAGAATTCTCTTTTTGCCACTATCTTACCTCTAAGGGGAACCCTTGGACTCTGTCCATGCTATTTCTTACTTTGAAATAGTACATACAGAGCCAACTTCCTACATTATATGTACACAAACCAAAATTAGGTAAGTAAGAGCAAGAAAAGTAATGCAAACAGTGTAGAATTACAATAGGTTGCAGTAGGCAAGCATAGGCATAGGGGCAACACAAACCATATACTCCAAAAGTGGAATGCGAATCACGATTGGACCCCAGACTTTTGTGAGCTTGTAGAGGGTCGCTGGGACTGTAAGAAAACAGTGAGGGTTACCAAAGTACCCCACCCCAAGACCCTGAAATGTAGGAGTAAAGTGCACCTACTACCCCAAAAGAGCACAATAGTTTGATAGGGGGATTCTGCAAGAAGAACAAACACCGGCAGTACACTGACAACGGATTTAAGGACCTGAGGACCTGCAAGGCAAGGGGACCAAGTCCAATAGTCGTGGCAGTGTCCGGGGGGGCAGGAGCCCAGGAAACCCCGGATGAAGGTGCAAGGAAGCTGCCTCCGGATGGAAGAAGCTTGGAGTTCTGCAAGAACGAAGAGGAATAGGGACTTCTCCTTTGGAAGACAGATGTCCCACGCCAAGATGAAGCTTGCAGAGGTGTTCCCACGCAGAAATACCGCAAACAAGCCTTGCTAGCTGCAAGGGTCGTGGTAGAGGTTTTTGAGTGCTGCTGAGGACCAGGAAGGACCAGGATGTCGCCTTTTGGAGAAGGAGACAGAGGGGGCGCTCAGCAACTCAGAGAGCCCTCGCAGAAGCGGGCAGCACCCGCAGAAGTACCCCAAGAAGAGTGAACCGGAGTCCACGCGAAGTTCCAAAAGGGGGGGGGGGGGTCCCACGACGTCGGAGGACAACTCAGAAGGTTGTGCACTGCAGGACAGAGTGCTGGGGACCCAGGCTAGGCTGTGCACGAAGGAAATTCTGGAAGAGTGCACAGGAGCCGGAGCAGCTGCAAATCAGCCGGTACACAGCTTTGCAGTCTAGCGTGGGGAGGCAAGGACTTACCTCCACCAAACTTGGACTGAAGAGTCACTGGACTGTGGGAGTCACTTGGACAGAGTTGCTGTGTTCCAGGGACCACACTCGTCAGGATGAGAGGGGACCCAGAGGACCAGTGATGCAGTCTTTTCGTGCCTGCGTTAGCAGGGGGAAGATTCAGTCGACCCACAGGAGATTTCTTCGGAGCTTCTGGTGCAGGGTGAAGGCAGGCTACCCCCAGAGCATGCACCACCTGGAAACAGTCGATAAAGCCGGCAGGATTAGGCGCTACAATGTTGCTGGTAGTCGTCTTGCTACTTTGTTGCGGTTTTGCAGGCGTCCTGGAGCAGTCAGCGGTCGATCCTTAGTAGAAGGTGAAGAGGGAGATGCAGAGGAACTCTGGTTAGCTCTTGCATTCGTTATCTGGAGAATTCCCCAAAGCAGAGACCCTAAATAGCCAGAAAAGGAGGTTTGGCTATCAACTTAGGAGGATTGGCTACCAAGAGAGGTAAGAGCCTATCAGAAGGAGCCTCTGACGTCACCTGCTGGCACTTGCCACTCAGAGTAGTCCAGTGTGCCCCCAACACCTCTGTTTCCAAGATGGCAGAGGTCTGGGACACACTGGAGGAGCTCTGGGCACCTCCCCTGGAGGGTACTGGTCAGGGGAGTGGTCACTCCCCTTTCCTTTGCCCAGTTTCACGCCAGAGCAGGGCTGGGGGATCCCTGAACCGGTGTAGACTGGCTTATGCAGAGATGTGCACCATCTGTGCCCATCAAAGCATTTCCAGAGGCTGGGGGAGGCTACTCCTTCCCAGCCCTTCACACCTATTTCCAAAGGGAGAGGGTGTAACACCCTCTCTCAGAGGAAATCCTTTGTTCTGCCTTCCTGGGCCAGGGCTGCCTGGACCCCAGGAGGGCAAAGACCTGTCTGAGGGGTTGACAGCAGCTGCAGTGGAGACCCCAGAAAGGCAGTTTGGCAGTACCTGGGTTCTGTGCTAGAGACCCATGGGATCATGGAATTGTCCCCCCAATACCAGAATGATATTGGGGAAACAATTCTATGATCTTAGACATGTTACATGGCCATGTTCGGAGTTACCATTGTGACGCTATACATAGGTAGTGACCTATGTATAGTACATGCGTGTAATGGTGTCCCCGCACTCACAAAGTCCGGGGAATGTGCCCTGAACGATGTGGGGGCACCTTGGCTATTGCCAGGGTGCCCACACGCTAAGTAACTTTGCACCCAACCTTCACCAGGTGAAGGTTAGACATATAGGTGACTTATAAGTTACTGATGTGCAGTGGTAAATGGCTGTGAAATAACGTGGACGTTATTTCACGCAGGCTGCAGTGGCAGGCCTGTGTAAGAATTGTCAGAGCTCCCTATGGGTGGCAAAAGAAATGCTGCAGCCCATAGGGATCTCCTGGAACCCCAATACCCTGGGTACCTCAGTACCACATACAAGGGAATTATATGGGTGTACCAGTATGCCAATGTGAATTGGTAAATGTAGTCACTAGCCTGTTGGTCACAAATTTGGAAAGCAGAGAGAGCATAACCACTGAGGTTCTGGTTAGCAGAGCCTCAGTGAGACAGTTAGTCACCACATAGGGAACACATATAGGGCACATACTATGAGCACAGGAGCCATGACCTGATTAGTCTTCATTGTCTAAGTGGAAATATCTGGAGAGTCCCTCTGCATTGGAGTGGGTACTCCCAGGTCTATGGTCCACTGTATAGTCCATTCCCTGTAGAGATATGGACCATCTCAACAATTTAGGGTTTTCACCTTTCATTTGTTTTAGCCAAAGTAGAGGTTTGTGGTCTGTCTGAACAATGAAGTGAGTGCCAAACAGGTATGGCCTCAACTTCTTCAGAGCCCAGACCACAGCAAAGGCCTCCCTCTCAATGGCAGACCAACGCTTTTCTCTATGGGGGTCAACCTTCTGCTGATAAAAGCAACTGGTTGATCCTGGCCCTCAGAATTCAGTTGTGATAAGACTGCCCCTACCCCTAATTCAGATGCATCAGTTTGAGCAATGAATTTCTTGGAGTAACATGGGCTTTTTAGGACAGGTGCAGAGCACATGGCCTGTTTGACCTCCTCAAAAGCTTTCTGACAGCCAGCTGTCCATAACACCTTTTTAGGCATTTTCTTACTCGTGAGATCATTAAGAGGGGCTGCTATGGAGCCATAGTTTTTAATGAATCTCCTGTAATACCCTGTGAGGCCTAAAAAGTCTCTCACCTGGGTCTGAGTTGTAAGGGGAACATAATCCATGATTGTCTGGATTTTCCCCTGTAGTGGTGCAATCTGTTCTCCACCTACCAGGTGTCCCAGATAAACCACCTTACCCTGCCCTATCTGGCACTTTGAGGCCTTGATAGTGAGGCCTGCCTTTTGCAGGGCCTCCAAAACTTTCCAAAGGTGGACCAGGTGCTCATCCCAGGTGGAGCTAAAGACAGCAATATCATCAAGATATGCTGCACTGAAAGCCTCAACCCTTGCAGGACTGTGTTCACCAACCTCTGAAAAGTGGCAAGTGCATTTTTCAAACCAAAAGGCATCACTATAAGTTGGTAGTGCCCTCCTATAGTTTAAAATGCAGTCTTTGGTTTAGCATCTTCTGCCAATTTGATCTGCCAATACCCTGCAGTCAAATCAAAAGTGCTAAGATACTTGGCAGATGCCAGTGTATCAATTAGCTCCTCTGCCCTGGGTATAGGGTAAGCATCCGTTTTTGTTACCTGATTGAGACCTCTGTAGTCTACACAAAACCTCATCTCCCTCTTTCCATCTTTGGTGTGAGGTTTGGGCTTTCAAAAGGCTCAATCACTCCCAGATCCAACATTTTCTGCACCTCTTGTTTAATGCAGTCTCTGTCATGGTCAGGCTGCCCATAAATCTGACTTTTGACAGACAAGCTGTCTCCAGTATCAATTGTGTGTTCACACCAGGATGTTGTACCTGGCACAATTGAAAAGAGGTCAGAAAATTGTCCAACGAGATTGATGCAGTTGTCTTTCTGTTCTGCAGTCAGTCAGTCTGCCAAAACTACTCCCTCCACTAAGGCATCTGCTTCAGTGGTGGAAAAGAGATCAGGGAGAGGGTCACTCTCTTCTTCCTGTCCCTCATCTGTTGCCATGAGCAGGGTGAGATCAGCCCTGTCATGGTAGGGTTTCAGGCGGTTGACATGAATCACCCTAAGGGGACTCCTGGCAGTGCCCAGGTCTACCAAATTGGTAACCTCACCCTTTTTCTCAACATGGTCCGCTCCATTTGTCTTGGAGTGCTCTTGGAGTGCTCTTGGGGCCACAGGCTCCTATACCCACACCTTCTGTCCTGGTTGGTACTGGATCAGAACAGCCTTCTGGTCATGCCATTGCTTTTGCAGCTCCTGGCTGGCCTGAAGGTTTTTACTGGCCTTTTTCGTGTACTCAGCCATTCTGGATCTTAGGCCAAGTACATAATCCACTATGTCCTGTTTAGGAGCTTTTAAAGGTTGTTCTCAACCCTCCTTCACAAGAGTAAGTGGACCTCTTACAGGGTGTCCAAAGAGGAGTTCAAAGGGACTGAAGCCTACTCCTTTCTGGGGTACCTCCCTGTAAGCAAAAAAGAGGCAAGGTAACAGGACATCCCATCCCCTCCTAAGTAGTTCAGGGAGTCCCATTATCATACCTTTGAGAGTTTTATTAAACCTCTCTGCCAGTCCATTAGTCTGTGGATGATAAGGAGTGGGGAACTTGTAGGTAACACCACACTCCTTCCAAGTATGCAGACATGAAGTTGCTACCTCTGTCTGATACTACCTCTTTAGGGAAACCCACCCTGGAAAAGATTCCCAGGAGGGCCTTTGCCACTGCAGGAGCTGTAGTGGTCCTTAGAGGAACTGCTTCAGGATATCTTGTGGCATGGTCCACAACCACCAAGATAAACCTATTGCCTGAAGCAGTAGGAGGGTCAAGGGGGCCAATATGTCAACCCCTACCCTTTCAAAGGGCACCCCAACCACTAGAAGTGGGATTAGAGGGGCCTTGGGAGTGCCACCAGTCTTGCCACTGACTTGGTGTGTCACCCAAGAGTTGCAAAAATCTTTAGTGTCCTCTGACATACTAGGCCAGTGAAACAAGGGGACAAGTCTTTCCCATGTGTTGATCTGGCCCAAATGCCCAGCCAAAGGAATGTCATGTGCAAGAGTTAGGAGGAACTCTCTGTACTGCAGGGGAATGACCAATCTCCTGGCTGCTCCAGGTTTTGGGTCCCTTTCCTGTGTACAAGAGGTTGTCCTCCAAGTAAACTGTATGGCTGTCACTGACATCCCCATTTTGCTGTTTGACAGCTTGCTGTCCGAGACCCTCTAATGTGGGACAGGTTTGCTGTGCCACACTCAGCTCTTCCCTGGCAGGCCCCCCTCCACCCAAAAGCTCAGCAGTGTCTGCTGCCAGCTCATCTGGTGAAGGTTCTGCACAGGGAGGAAATTCCTCTTCCTCAGAAGGGGGATCATCTGTAGAGGGAGGGATAGTGGGTAGGGATTTACCCTTGCTACCCCTAGCTTTAGGGAGAACTTGGTACATTGTTCGAGGATCCAAGTTACCCTGTCCTTTTTGCTTTTTGGCCTGAGCCCTGGTTAAAGCAAAAATATGCCCAGGAATGCCCAGCATTGCTGCATGAGCCTCCAACTCCACTTCTGCCCAAGCTGATGTCTCTAAATCATTCCCTAGTAGACAGTCTACAGGTAAATCTGAGGCAACCACTACTTTCTTTGGACCAGTAATGCACCCCCCCGTTGAGATTCACAAAAGCCATGGGGTGGCTAAGAGTGTTATGTTGTATGAACGTCTGTCACTTGGAATTGTAGACCAAGTAGGTGTTGTTCAGGGTGGGCCAGTTTCTCTATCACCATAGTTACACTGGCTCCTGTGTCCCTGTAGGCCTGAACCTCAACACCATTTATTAGGGGAAGTTGCTTGTACTTATCCATATTAAGGGGACAAGCAACTAAGGTGGCCAAATCAATGGCACCTTCAGAGACTAAAACAGCCTCTGTGGTCTCCCTAACAAGACCAACCCCCAACTACATTGCCAATAGTGAGCCCAGCTACACCCTTGGATTGGCTATTTGTAGGTTTCCCACCACCACTGCAATAACTAGGGGCACTAGAATTTGCAGCAGGGGTTGTGGTAGTGAGAGGTTTGGTGTTTTTCTTTGGACAACTGGAATCAGTTGCCCAATGGCCTTTGACTTTACACAAATAACACCAAGGCTTTTTAGGTTGATTATTGGAAGAGGATTTGGACCCACCACCCCCAGAGGATTTTTGTGGGCCTGATGAAGACTCAGGGGGTCATTCTGACCCTGGCGGCCGGTGACTGCCAGGGTCACCGACCACGGGAGCACCGCCAACAGGCTGGCGGTGCTCCCGAGGGCATTCTGACCGCGGCGGTTCAGCCGCGGCCAGAAAGGGTAAACCGGCGGTCTCCCGCCGGTTTACCACTGCCCTTGTGAATCCTCCATTGCTGCGGAGCGCGCTCCGCAGCCATGGGGATTCTGACACCCCCTACCGCCATCCTGTTCCTGGCAGGTCTCCCGCCAGGAACAGGATGGCGGTAGGGGGTGCCGCGGGGCCCCTGGGGGCCCCTGCAGTGCCCATGCCCATGGCATGGGCACTGCAGGGGCCCCCGTAAGAGGGCCCCGCAAAGTATTTCAGTGTCTGCTAAGCAGACATTGAAATACGCGACGGGTGCAACTGCACCCGTCGCACCCCTGCAACTACGCCGGCTCAATTCTGAGCCGGCGTCCTCGTTGCAGGGGCATTTCCTCTGGGCCGGCGGGCGCTCTTTTGGAGAGCGCCCGCCGGCCCAGAGGAAATGTCTGAATGGCCGCCGCGGTCTTTTGACCGCGGTGCGGTCATTCAGCGGCGGTACCTCCGCCGTCCGCCAAGGTCAAAATGACCCCCTCAGTATTTTTACCTTTGTCCCCACCCTTGTCAGAAGACTTACCATCCTTCTTCTTGCCATCCTTGTCACCCCCTGTATGAACTTTTCTGTTCACCCTTGTTCTGACCCACTTGTCTGCCTTATTTCCCAGTTCTTGGGGAGAGGTCAGATCCGAGTCCACTAGGTATTGGTGCAACAAGTCAGACACACAGTTGTTCAGAATATGCTCTCTCAGAATAAGATTATACAGGCTTTCATAGTCAGATACCTTACTGCCATGTAACCACCCTTCCAAGGCCTTCACTGAACAGTCCATAAAATCTGTCCAGTCTTGAGAGGACTCTTTTCTGGTGTATCTGAACTTAATCCTGTATTGTTCAGTGGTTAAGCCAATTCCATCCAAGAGTGCATCCTTCAATACTGTGTAATTGTTAGCTTCACTTTCTCTATCAGTAAGGAGCCTATCCCTACCCTTTCCAGTGAAAGATAGCCACAAAATAGCAGCCCACTGCCTTTGCGGGACCAACTGTACCATACAGGCCCTCTCAAGTGCAGCAAACCACTTGTTGATGTCATCCCCCTCCTTGTAAGGGGGGACTATCTTGTGCAGATTCCTGGAATCATGCTCTCTAACAGGATTACTATCAGGAATTCTGCTGCTGCCACCACGGGGTCCTAACCCCAACCTCTTTCTTTACTTCTCAATGTCTAGGGATTCCCTATCTAAGGCCAGCTGTTGCTGTTTAAGCTTCAGTCTGGTCTCTTCAACCCTCAACTTTTTGAGTTCCCTTTCTAACAAGTTATCCTCCGGGTGGGTGGGTTGGGAATACTTTGACACAGATGACAAATTGGAAATTTCAGAGGGGGACCTGTCCCTATCTGTCTGGACCCTGGTAACTTGGCCTCTAGGAATAAAGGATGCCCTACTGTGACGGGACCCTCCATTACTACCAACATTACTAGGTGTCCTGCTAGGGGGCAGACCCTTGTCAGAACCCTCCCCAGCTTCCTCCAGGGGTTCCTCTGAGTCAGACTGGGAAGCTTCTAGTAACCTCTCATTGGATGGACCAGACTGGTTCTGGTCATTCACCATAAGCATGTTATACAGAAACTCTTTTGTAGGGTTCTTTCCTATAACTAAACCTCTATCTAAGCAGAGACTTCTTAAGCTCTTGTAATTCAAAATGTCATAAGTAGCATTGACAGTTTTGGGAGCAGAATCTACCATAGACATGATAGCAAAAGGTTTAGAGATAGTGAGAAGAGAGAAAATGTTTTAGAACTTGAGAAAGTACAGAGAAAAAAACTTTATCTAACTTTTAGAAAACTTTTAGAAGTTTTAAGAAACTTTTCAGAACTTTGTAAAACGTTTCAGAGAAGAAAAGCAAACTTTTTGGTTATGTGTACATACACTGAACTGTTTGGTATATTATTCTCTTATGAAAAGTACACAATGACAAAGTGTTAAGTACTTACAAGTACTTATCCCACCGCTGCACAACCAATGTAGGAGGCTGGCCTGGCTTGTACTGGGTACCAGAGGTACTTACACCTTGTGCCAGGTCCAGTTATCCCTTATTAGTGTAGAAGAGGTGTTTCTAGCAGCTTAGGCTGATAGAAGGTAGCTATGGGAAAGCAGCTTAGGCTGAACTAGGAGACATACAGTCCCCTACTATACCACTTATATCATATGCACAATATCATAAGAAAACACAATACACAGAGTTACTAAAAATAAAGGTACTTTATTTTTATGACAATATGCCAAAATTATCTCAGTGAGTACCCTCAGTAAGAAGGTAAGTAATATACACAAGTTGTATGTAAGGAAATGGCTCCCTGTTGCAGTTACACCCCACTTTTTGCCTGATACTGATGCTGACTTGACTGAGAAGTGTGCTGGGACCCTGCTACCAGGCCCCAGCACCAGTGTTCTTTCACCTAAAATGTACCATTGTCTCCACAATTGGCACAACCCCGGCACCCAGGTAAGTCCCTTGTAACTGGTACCCCTGGACCCAAGGGCCCTGATGCCAGGGAAGGTCTCTAAGGGCTGCAGCATGTCTTATGCCACCCTAGGGACCCCTCACTCAGCACAGACACACTGCTTGCCAGCTTGTGTGTGCTGGTGGGGAGAAAATGACTAAGTCGACATGGCACTCCCCTCAGGGTGCCATGCCAACCTCACACTGCCTGTGGCATAGGTAAGTCACCCCTCTAGCAGGCCTTATAGCCCTAAGGCAGGGTGCACTATACCACAGGTGAGGGCATAGGTGCATGAGCACTATGCCCCTACAGTGTCTAAGCAAAACCTTAGACATTGTAAAATATAAAAACCTATTGGCCTGGAGTAAGTCTTTGAGTGTGTGTTCCTCATTTATTGCCTGTGTGTGTACAACAAATGCTTAACACTACCCTCTGGTAAGCCTACTGCTCGACCACACTACCACAAAATAGAGCATTAGTATTATCTATTTTTGCCACTATCTTACCTCTAAGGGGAACCCTTGGACTATGTGCACACTATTTCTTACTTTGAAATAGTATATACAGAGCCAACTTCCTACAGTCTCACTAACAAGTTTCCACCCACTCCATTTGTTATGCCGCAGTGGGATTTGAACTTAGTATTGACCTTTCTTATGGGTTCACCGTTTGAACCGATGCATTCTTGCCCATTGAGGCTTTTAGTTTTAAAAACTGTTTTTCTGGTTGCTATAACATCGGCTAGAAGGGTGAGTGAGCTCCAGGCTCTTAGTGTGGAACACCCATATACGTCCTTTTACAGGGACAAAGTGGTGTTAAGGACCAAGGCGGCTTTCCTACTGAAGGTTGTTATACCCTTTCATTAAGGACAGTCCATCACCCTTTCTTCCTTCTATCCTCCACCTCATCCATCCAAGGAGGAAGAGAGGCTTCACCGACTTGACCCAAGAAGAGCATTGAGCTTCTTCGTTGACAGGACGAGGGAGTTCAGACAGGATGATCAGCTCTTCGTTGGTTACGTGGGGAAGAGGAGAGGCAAAGCTGTCCACAAGAGAACGCTTTCCAGGTGGGTCATTCTTTGCATCAAATTGTGTTATTCTTTAGTAAAGAAGGAACCTCCTGTGGGTCTGCGTGCCCATTCCACCAGGGCTAAGGCGGCTTCATCGGTCTTAGCTAGAGGTGTTCATGTGGTTGACATCTGCAAGGCGGCAACTTGGGCGTCCCTCCACACTTTTGCCAAGCATTATTGTTTGGACTCTGAAGTTTGGAGGGATGGCCATTTTGCACGCTCAGTGCTGCGGAATTTCTTGGTTTGACCATTCGGGCACCCACCACCAGGGGCGGTACTGCTTTGGGACTCTTTTTTTTAGGTGAGGAATCCACAGGTAGTTGTATCCATCAGAAGAACAAGTTACCTACCTTCGGTAACGCCTTTTCTGGTGGGTACATTAGCTCCTCACGGTCCCACCCGCCTCCCCGTTGCCTGACTGGTTTTACCACGAATTCCTTGGGTGAGTACCCGTATGTTGTACATATGTATATACTGATGCAATGATGTGTTTATTTGTATATATTTGTTTCTGTATATATATTAAAAAAAAAAAAAAAAAAAAGAGAGAGAGAGGACTTGTATATATGTATATGTTTATGCATGTATTTCGTATTGTTTATTTCTATTTGTTATGTTTCGTGTTAGTGGAAATAAATGTTGGTATATAGGTTTGATTGATGTGTTCATATCACCTCTGTAGTGTCAATGTTCTCCTGTTCGCCTCAAAGGCACGTAAAAAATGGTGATAACTGACGTCTGCACGTCAACAAGGACCTCTTATTGCCTGGATGGCGTCATACGGGCAATTGTGATGTCATTGTCGACGTGCAGAGCTAGAAGAAACGTTCCGTTGAATGCTGGCGCCTGGGGAAAATTCTCTAGGTGAGGAATCCACAGGTAGCTAATGTATCCACCAGAAAAGGCGTTACCGAAGGTAAGTAACTTTTTCCTCTAGAATAATATTGAAGATCTGACACCCCTCCACTAAAGATTTCCACTCCTGTCGGGGAGCAGAGACTTTGTGGAAGAGCATAACTCAGCCAAATGGGTTCTAAATATCATTCAAAATGGTTACTCAATCCAGTTCAAGGCAATTTCACCCCCTTTTCCACCAAGACTACCATCCAACTGTCATCTCTCTGTTGTACAAAATGAAACCATCTGTTAATTCAAAACGTGCAACAGAAGACGTTCCATCAATCCAACTCAACAAAGGCATCTATTCAAGATATTTTCTTGTGTTAAAGAAAAGCCAACCCAAACACTTTTGCCTGATTTTAGACCTTCCGTTCATAAACAAATTTATTACCAATGAAAAGTTCTGAATCAAATCTACAGGCACATAAGAAAGGGGCATTTTACTTTGTGCAATAGATTTGCAGGCTGAATACTTTCACATTCCAGTTTCATGCCCACACAGAAAATACCTTGGATCCCTAGTCAGAACACTGTGTTTCCTTTCGGACTTAAATCATCACCTCGACTCTTCTTGAAATGCATGCCAGTAATCACAGCTCCTCTGATAAAGAATAGGATTTTTGTGTATCCATACCGCCATGATTAGCTGATAAAAGAAAATTCCCAAGTGAAAGCAGCACAGGACTTGGACCACAGCAGAATTTTTCACCAAGCTGGCCCTTCAAGTAAACTTAATCCCAACACCAAAGTCTGACATATCTGGATGCAAAAATAGATAGTCTACATAAGTGTGTATTCTTCAGAGAAAAGAATATTATCCATCCAGAAGAAAATTGCAGCTCTTAAACACACACACACACACACCAACCTACAGTTCGCCAAATGTCTTCAGTCCTTGTATCCATGGCATCTTGCATATTTATAGTCCCAAAGGCAGTGTGAGAGCTCTTCAACAATGCCTCTAAGAGCAATGGTCTAAAAAAATCAGACACCTGGGAAGACCACATTTACCTGACAAATACTGCTTGAGATTCTTTCACAAGGTGGTCCAGAACATATTCCTGGGATTTCCTTTACAATAGAAACAGCCGATCCAAGCCATAGTCACAGATGCTTCTGTTTTTGGATAGGGGGCACATATGGACCCTCTTTTAATTCAGGGTCTTGACGGTTCACAGAAAAGTTATCACATAATCTCTTAGAAGTGGAGGCAGTACATGTAACCCTCAAAGTCTTCTTACCACACTCTATGGGAAAGGCGTTGTGATTCAAACAGACAATACCACAGCAGTGTATTAAAACAACAAACAAGGAAGTTGTCTTTACAAGCTCAGACAATGTGGCACTGAGCAATAGTAAGAGGACTGACACTCATGGCTTTTTATATCCCAGTAGTTCAGAATGTGATGCAGATTTCCACATCTTTTGTGATGAAGAGAATCACAAATGGGTACTCAACGACGATGTTATACAAGATGTCTTCAAAAAATGGGAGTACCAACACGACTTATTTGCCAAAGCACACTTCAAATCCATGGTACCAAAATCAGTGGGCAATACTCTTTTGATCAATTTGTTTACGTGTTTCTACTAATACAAATAGTAGTCTAAAAACTACAGAAATCAAATTAGAAAATGATACTGATAGCACCAGGTTAGCAAACACAGTGATGGCACCCAGACCTTCTACGATTCTTCTTGCAACAATACAGGCGACTACCGCTCAGACCGAACCTTTTATCGAGAATTCAAACCAAATACAACATTCAATCCTTCAGTTCTTGAACTTGATAGCACAGCTGCTGACATCAGACAATGCGGTTACTTGAATCTACTTCCTGACTGTATGAATATGTTAAGAGTCAACATGTCCTCCCACAAGATGACCTTGGCCTTTAAATGGAAAAGATTTTTAATTTGACGTCACAGCAACTGTCGTGATTCATTTACAAGCCAGGAAAATGTAATTTTACCATATTTACTTTACCTGTCAAAATCTAAATAACACTTTTCCTCAATAAAGGTTCATTTAGCTGCTATTATGGCATATAGAACATCTTTATTTAAGATCACTTTAATAAAAGACTTCCTTGAAGGACTTAAAAAGGTTTTTCCTTCAACAAAAAGACCCTCCCCTCCATAGGAAATGACCCTAGTACTATTGAAACTATCAGGTCAAACTTTTGAACCTGTACATAAATCTTGTTTATAACATGTCATGGAAAGGGGCTTTTTTAAATAGTGTTCACGCCAGCACGAACAGTTATTGAATTACAAGCTCTCTCAGCGATGAAACCTTTCACTGTTTTTCATTGAAATAGGGTGTTCTGAAGGACTTGTCCGTCTTTCTTAAGCAAGGTGGTTTCTGCTTTTCATATGTCAGGCTATTACACTTCCTGCTGTCTTTCTTAATCCATCTACTTCAGTGGAAAGATCTTTCCATTCTCTAGATATAAAAAAGGTTCTCCATTTTGCTCTAGATAAATCAGAGGATACTAGAAAGACATCAGTTACTTGGTAATTAAGGACATATTAGGCATGGACTGGCTACTTCAGGCAATCAATTGCAATATGGATAGTTGTATGTGTTTCTCTACGCTACCAATTTGCCAACAAGTCTCTTCAAGGTAAACTGGATGCCCATTCAGAAAGAGGTAATGCTGCAAGTGTACAGCCTTGCTTAGACAACCCCAGTTTCTGAAATCTGCAAGGTAGTTTCTTTGAAATCGCTGCATATGTTCTCTAGGCACTATTGTCTTCATGTAGAGCTAGGTTTGGTCAAGAAACCCTTAAAAACCTAGCTTTTCTGCTGTAAAGTTCCAGACTGCTCCTGAATATACTGTGTATGTATATATATATATATACATCTGCAAGAGTTACGTTTAGGTTGCTACTTTAGTCACCATTTATGACTTCTAATGAAGATTTTACAATGCAGAAGTAAAGGTTACATGCCTGTGGCAGAGTTCTGCATTGTAGGAATCTCCATTGAAGCTGTAAATGGCCCACTATCCGCCCTGGCTGTTATGAAGCCTATATTAAGTAGAGGAGTCTAGTTTTCATATTATCCCATTTTTAAAAAGAAGTAGCTCTGGAAGGTAACTGCCAGTACTAGACATTATGGGTAGGGGAGTCTCTGAGACCCTTAAAGGAACAGGCTGTATTTGAAATGTTCTCAATGTAAGCCTATCATGCTACATTTGTAGCCTCATGCACTCAATGTCTAAAGGTGTTTTTGATGACAGATGATGAAACCTTAAGAAGTTAACCATCTTATTACAACATTTTGAGTATTCAGAGAGATCTGACACTTATAATGAAAATTTTCAAGAGATTAACATAATCTGGGCACATGACTTGATATTCACTCTATGTTCAATTGCCATCTTTTGCATAACATCTTAACTGAGAATTGTGGAGAGACCCATCACTTATGAATCTGAGTCAGCCATTCTCAACTGTTTGTGGTCCAATATACTGGTGGTGTTGTCAGTGTCTACATTCTATAATGTTAATCTCAGTAAGAACATTGAAAGGTGTTCCGGAGTCTGTGCAGGCAGGGGGGAATTATTCAGCTTTTATGACTTCATTCAAGAATCCTACAACGCAGAACTAGAATCACTGGTATTGTTCTATTACCATTTTCTCTGAACAGTGTCCAACTGAATTAGAGCTCCATTTTCTGAAGAAACTCAACACTCACCTCTGGCCGATCAAAGTGAAAGCTGACTAAGGAGAACAAGATGAAAGCCAGTGGAAACACTGTTGCCGACTGAAACCCAGAGAGAGCAAGAACCCAAAGGCCCCATGCACTTCTGCTGTTCCTAAAAACAAAGAATTGAAGACGTAGGTCCACTTTTTCAAGAATCTTCAAATGCGTAGTTTTTTCTCTTTTAGGTATCACTAATAGATGCCCCTAGCATGGAGAGTCATCATCCCTCTGTGAAGAAATAGCTCCAGTATATTCGTAGTCGGGTAAGTAGTCTGTCGTATAGACTGTTGCTGAGACAGATATGTTAATTAAAATTATTAATGAGTGTTTATGCATTTTGAATAATAATAATAAAATGTAGAGAAAATTAATGTAGAAAAATAATGTGCACGATTGAAAATGTGCCCACGGAGAGTGGCTACCAAGATTCAGGAATTATACTAAAAAGACTAAAAATATGTGAAATGTTAAAAATGCGTGATAATAATTTAGTAATATGTCATATTGAGCTATATAACATATGTTTTACATTATATTGTAGAGTTAATTTAGCCGAAGTTGTGGCCTAGTTTTGCCAGGCCTCATGCAGAAGCTGAATAGTCATGCAATGTAGAGAAGCTAACGTGCTGAACTGACCCTAAACTACTTGTGTTAATAAAGTCTGCTTAGCTAGAATTTTCTGCAATGAGCCGACAGATAGGAGATGAGGAAATAGAGTATGTATCCAATTCAGTGTAAAGCAGACAAGATGTACTTTCCCTTGGTTCGAACAATAGTGACACTGATTGGAGAAAAAGATGCAACATTTTCGATACCTGATGAGCTGGATGATGAGGACATCGTACAGTGAACCAATTGACACCCTGAGAATGGCTTAATATTAGAATTTATAGAATATAAAATAAAAATTATTGGGTAAGGGAATAACTGGTGATCAACTGACCAATTAGGAATTAGGGGATGGACTGGGCAACTTTAATAAAATGTCGTGACAAAGGAGAAAAACTTCAGAAACAATGGCGAGAATAGATGTTGGAGGCTAGGAGTGGACGTTCCGAGAGATCCGAGATTCTGTCATTGGGCTCAAGCTCTTGAGAGCCTGATACGTTGCTGATCGATTGATGACCTGAAGACGAAGACTGACTTTGTTGCTCATCCATACTGTGGATAGGTAGCTATGAAAATGTGACGGATTAACTATTGTGCATCTTCTGTCTAGGTACCAACTGCGCTGTCTTTATAGTCTTTCTCCTAGCTAGATGTTTTTCCAAATTCATGTTCCAAATTGTTTTTGCATGAAGTCCCACATGCTAATGCTAATCTGGGTTAGGTTGGGTCCTTATTCTGAGACGTTGACATATACAGTGACAAATGACTGATGGACTGATTTGCTGAACTCTGCTACTCATTTTAACATATTCTGCATTATTGGCTTATGTTGAGGCATTAGAATGCATGTTTTCTCAAGTTCTGATTAGGTTATGTTATTGGTGGTCACTAATGAATTAATCTTGAATAAATAAAGTTTGAATTAACCTTATGACTTAGTATTGTAACTAATAGGGAAATAACATTTATAAAACGTATAATTGAGTTGTGGTTATTCTTGAAATGTTGACGTCATTCACTGATGATTAATGTTTTTCTTAATGATTATCGATTTGGGTATTGATTATTGATGGTCATCGATTACTACAGAGTTAGGGTACTCCATGCTAATCAAAAGGTTAATCAACCTATATGCGTCCCTTTGTAAGTTTACTTACTAAGGACCAGGCCCGCTAACACTGTGATAATAGTCCCTAAAAGCTTGTGTTATACCCTTGTCATAAGATACCAGTGATTCTTGAGAGCTTAAACTATTTCCTTTGATGATTTTTTTGCCCTCAACTTGCAGGCAAGGATTTTGCCTGCCCTGTTAACTCCTTTTGTTTCCATTTGTTTTGTTTGAACCAGGGCAAATTTCACTTTGTTTGTATCCAGCATCTTTGACTTACGCTCTTAGCGCTGAGAACTTGCTGCAAATTTTCAGAGAAACTGTCCTTTTCTGAATTTTCTCTAATTCACTCCCTTGTTTCGAGTTCCTCACACTTCTTCTGTCTATCTTTATTCCTCTTTGGTAATACAGCTGTTAGTTTGCCTCTTATTAATGCTTTGTGTGGGTGCCATAAAATACAGTTTTGTATAATTATACCTCCAGCTATTTTCCCTTTCGTGTAATGTGGAGTGTGACTATGACAGGTATGAACTGAGAATCTTATGACCTCTACCTCTGAGGTAAATATCTTCACTATTGTTTGTGGGGTTCCCCGTCATTGGTCCATTTTAGTTTAGATTTGGTGACGGCCTTATTGATAAGTGTATAGTTGTGCATGGTGGGTAGTCTCCAGCTATTGCAGTCCTTGCCATATCTTGCAGTCCTAGATCCCCCAGTGAGGTTTTAACTCTCCAGCGAGGTCACCTGTTTGATCCATCCTCTGAACTAACCTATCTAGGGCATTATTCATCCCTTAATTAAAGATCTATACTGACACTTTGCCTGTGGCCTGCATAGCCATATATATATATTGTCCTCTTCAGAAAACATTTTTTTTAGCTCTTATTTGGACATATATGTTGGCTAAAGTGAAGAGGAATGTAGCCAGTGCAGTCCGTGCGGCGAATGCAGTGTCCTCTTCATGATTCAGAACCTCCACAAACTCTCACCTTTTAAAATTGTTGAATAAGAAAATGACCACCCCCTCCTTCTTTTTCCTCTTTGATTTGGTGGTGCAAAAATATATATATTGTCATTGTAACCAATTAGACTTTATTCTAGACCATTCTTTCTTCAATAGGTATGCTTCTTGAAAGTGGCAAATTTCACATTTCATATCATGTAACAAGGATAAGGATAGAGTGGCTAATCTCTTGACTGGGTGGGGGGCTGTTGAAACCATGGGCATTTAGACTGTTTTTGTCATTTAGTGGTTCTGCCTAGGATGAAGCTATATTGGGGCCTTTCTACATATAGTCCCACTAGAATTCCCTGTGGTCAACAACGTTTGATAAAACTGTTTCCCAGCTATAACCCCCCCACTGCCCCATCCTTAACAAAGCTAAATAACATACACGATCATCCATCCCATTCCAGGGTACAATTCGAACTAGGATACATCTGCTATCTGCCTGGAAGTGTGAGGGCCCAAGCCTACTGAGAACCCCTAGGCACCAGCCACACCCCAAGATCAGTATTCTTATTTTCCTCCATGCTTATTCCCATGTTTGTTAGCCTTTAGGAGCCACCTTCTTTTAATAGTCTATTCAATGGATCTCTGAGCTGCCTCTCTCCTCTTGTCATGGAGATACTGCATTGGGTTTTCTCTCACCATGTTTAGATGTCTACTCCTTCCACCTGTTTCCCAGAATTCTCTGTGCATCATTTTCTGGGCAGCACGCAGATTTGTATTCATGATGTCGGACCAGTAAGCCCAATAGTTGGTTTGATTCTGTGGAAGATAGTCGCTGGTGTGGTTAACCGTTCCATTGGAAGATAGTACAAAACTGGATGCCTCATTTATATTTGACTCCTTTGTCCCTCAAAAAGTCTGTTACAGAGTGGATGGTAGAGGGATTTTGCACTATGGCTGGGAATCGGTCCAGAAGCAGATTCAGCTTGTTGCTTGATCAGACTGTGTGGCATAGCTGTATCCATTATCTCTTCCTTTTGTTTGAAGTAATGTCCACCATTTGAGACGCCTGATGGCTCCCTCCTTGGGGCTTCACCAGTCTAGTACTATACATTCTGTCCAGCAGCAGTACGTCTTTTCCTTTTATACTTAAGCATTTGTGTTGGTATAGGCACTTTACATACCCTTCAGTGTCTTTTCCGCTTCTTGAGGCTCTCCCTGGATCCTTTTATTATTACTTTCCATTAATTTTTTAAGGTATTCCAAGTGACCCCTCAGATCCACCTATTGGTCCTTCACCATCAGCATCTCCTGCCTCCTAGTTTCAATAACTTCATTTCAAGCATCTCCTGATCCCTCTGGTGTTGAGAGAGTCCTCAAATCTGTAATGTCTTGCTTGATTGCATTTGTATCTTTTACCATGTCCTCCGTGAAAAAAGCTATTTCTTCTTGCAAGGTATGGAAAAGTTACTCCATGAAGTCTGGGTAAAAAGTGCTTTTGCCACACCCTCAGGGCTGGTTTTCCTTGTGCAGGGCGAATACTCTTTTACTATGTTGACTTTATCAATATGCCTTTTAAACTGGTTTCCCTCTTTGCCCTTTCTTGGGGCCATTTATGTGTTAAGTTTTGTCTCAGTTTTATCTTTGAAGCTGGTCTTTGGTTGCTGCATGCAAGGGGAGATTACAACAACCCTCTACGGCAGGAGGGCTTCCTTAAGCTTAAGATTTAGGCGTTGTCCTGTGGAGCCACGTGGTCTTTGTGCTGTCTTTTTGAGATGTCTTGCCATCAGGCTGTGTCCGCGCTCAGCAACTGAGGCAGAATAGTCTCCACCCACACTCTTTATTAACTTTGAGCTCCCTTTAGCTCTCAAAGTTCCTTCTTCAGATCTGGAGAGGGCTACCCCCAGTCAATTTTTGGCTCAACTTTTTCGACTTTTTGTCAAAATCTTATTTGAGAATGTTCTCCTGGTGTGTCAGGATGCCAACTAGGAAGGCCAGCTTCAAGCCCTGCGGAGCCTGTTAACGACAGATGTCGGTGACTGACCCGGACCTTGTTTTCCTCTGGTGCTTCAAGAGTTACCACAACACAAAGACCTGCATTGAATGCTGCGCCATGCACCCAAAGGCCTTGAGGGTGCGCTCCCTCAAGCTTCTTGCCGCTCAAGGGTCGACAGCACAACTATTTCAATGCTGGTGGAGATACGGGTCCCGGGATTGGTCACAGAGCCCAAGACTCTCATCGCACTCTGTCATCTCTGGCTAAGTCCCACAATGAGACAAAAATCAAAGAGGTCTTTGACTTCTCCACATCCGTCAAAGTATTCAGACGAGACAAGGGAACATAGCCATTTTGGGCCTGGCTCAGTGGTTGAGCCTGTGCCTGAGCTGGCTCCAGACCTCCCTGAATTTCCAGGAGTCAGAGCATTTTTTCCAGGAGTCAGAGCATTTCCTGCCCAACTTTGCAAATTTTATAAGGCGATACACCTCATAGTTGGGTGACCTGTTCCAGCTGGCGTTCCTTCAGGCCCCACAGGATCGGGCGAGGCCCCCACTAGTTCTCCATTGACAACTCTACCCCCCGGCTCCAGTCGGGCCCTGTGAATTCAAAGATGTATCCAGAGAGGCGACAGTAGTAGCACCTCCACCTTCACCGGTGCTGGCCTCCATGCAGAATCTCCCGGCGCCATCCCCATCCTCATCCCCTACTCCTACACAGAGCTAGAGAGGGGTTGTCCGACACGGATTCCAGTGCCAACGGGAGCTATGCGGTCAGGCTGGAGCCCAAGCCCTATTCTTATGGGCTAGGATCTGGGGAGGATTGGGAGGGGTTGCTGAGCTGTGAAGAGTACCAGTCTCCAGACCCCAAAATGGACTGGTGTGAGGAATTGGGAGAAGCCAGTGACTGGACACCTATCCAGATACTGGCATGGTCTCTCCTCCTACCATGGCTACGGGGGAGGGAGCCTTGTTTGCTAAGGTGGTGAGAATGGCTGCTGAGGTTCTGGAACTTAGCCTACCCTCAGTGGCAATCAAGACATTAGTTGGGAGTGACCCCCTCAGAACCGCTTCTCCCATTTAATGAAGCCCTCACAGGTGTACTGCTTGGGACTTGGTCCAATCTCTGCACAGGGGCGCCTGTGAACAGGATGATTGCCCTCTGCCACCCCCTACCCCAGCAGACCTCAACTTCCTCTAGTAACACCCTACCCCGGAAAAGCTTTGTGGTTCAAGCCTCCATCTCCTGTGTAAATCCTGCCTCATTCCCTACTACTCCAGAAGATAGGGAACCGGAGAGACTGGACACCTTAGGAAAGAAAATGTTTTTTTCCACCAGCCTGAAACTGAGGTCCACGGACACCATGGGGGTTATTCTAACTTTGGAGGAGTGTTAATCCGTCCCAAAAGTGACGGTAAAGTGACGGATATACCACCAGCCGTATTACGAGTTCCATAGGATATAATGGAATCGTAATACGGCTGGTGGTAAATCCGTCACTTTTCCGTCACTTTTGGGACGGATTAACACCTCCTCCAAAGTTAGAATAACCCCCCATGTGTCTTATGAGACTTTACTCCCATGCACTTACTCCCATGTACAATAGGTGCTGTCCATGGTCTTGAAGGAGGCTCGGGCCATGTTTCCCAAGCTATGCCTGACAGGGGCAATGCAGCGAAGTTCATGACTCTATGTGGGCTGGACCCAATGACTCGCTGGGCAGAGTGGTTTCTTGGTCAGTGACTTTACAGCAACACGTCTGGACGGTGTATCATAGCATTTCTTTTAGACATGCCCTTTGATGGCTCTCGTCTCTTCGAAGACAAGGCGGATTCAGCCCTGGAATACTTCAAGACTCTTCGGCCTTTCCATGGCCCCTTGTCAACTGTAGTCCACCTTTTGCTCCTTTCATGGCCAGGGTAGGGGCTTCCAGCCACGTCTTTACCCACCAAGCCACCACGGCGCACAAGCTTCCCAGTCTCTACATGGCCACGTATGCAGCACCCACATACCCTGTGGATTTGGCAGTTAGATGTCAGGTGATACCCAGAAATGGGTCCCAGGATGCTTGTTCCTGGTCCAGGGAGGACCTGGCCTGGCAGTTCTGGCTGGGCTGTTCCCACCGGACATAAGATCAAGACTGATTTGCATATGGCTGGGTCCAATCTGGGGTGGCATGGTGAGCAAAAGAATAATGGATTCAACTCAGATCTGTGACTGGGGGTGAGTGAAGAATTTCAGGACTCCGTCCATCACCTCTTTGTGTGTTGCATCTGTCAAGTTTCTACAGCTTTGAAAAGGCACTAAACATTCGCTTTCAGGCAAATTCAGAAGAGAGGAGCTAAGAGCCCCTTTTAGGGTAGTATGCAGAGTTTGCACACTGCTCTAAAATGTCTCGTTAGGTAGACTGTCTTGCTGTAGCGAAATGTACTGGAATTTAGAAATAAAATGCTTACCCATAAATATAGTGCATGTGGCTGAGAAAGTCAAATTACGAGGCGAACACAGTAAAGAGATTTGGCAGAGGCTTGGCAAAAAATGGATATTCATACAGGTAAGATGGGGGAACTAAGCAGGGCTGGTGACTGGAAGGGACTAGAATTGTGAATGTGTTTACTGCAGGAGGACGACGGTGATGGTTAAAGGTTCTCGGGGTGACCACTGCTATTTTATTATGAAGGCTGGGGATTTGGATGAGTACAGAGCTATATGTGTTGAACTAGGCTGGGGTGGGTTATGAAATAAGCTGTAGAGTAGGCAGTTTGAGCAGTGGGGGCTGTAGGACTATGTTGGCTGTAAAGTGAAGACTAGAGTAACAAGAATTCAGTGCGGAGTGAGGGCTGGGCACCCTAAAGGACGCAGCTGAAGATCTGTGAGCTAAATGGGTGTGCGTGGGGCATGTGGGCTGTAAGGCAGAAGGTCGACTAGAAATGGAGGGCTAGTGGCTGTATTGTAGAGTCAATGTAGATACATTACCTATTGTTTAATAAACTCACTTTGACCCACTGGTTATGAATGAAATCAGCAAAATGACAATCCAATAAGTCGGTGTCGAAGTCTTGGTAGAGCTGGAGAAGAGAGAACATTTGTGCGAAGCAGTCTTAGATAAAAGGCCCCTGACATACATTGGTCCGATACTGGTTGCTTTCCCACTTTGTACAGTACCTTGGAGGGCTGACAGAAGGCCTTTTTAAGCAACCTCTGCATTTGTAGGTAGGAGGAAAGTAGTCCATGGAAAACAAAAGTAGGCGAAGATGTGAAAATCAACAGCATAAATATTGTTGAATAAGGAATGTTTTCATCTTGTAATCCACAGTATGGCATATTTTATTGTGTGTGTGTGTATTTATTTATTTATTGGGTGCTTTTATTGCACAATTTGCGGCAGTAAAAAGACCGATAATTTCATACAGAATCATGAACAATCAAAAATATTACACGGTTTCCTGTGAAATATGGGTTTGATCTTAATGACAGACCTCAGACTACTCTAATTGCTGAAAATTTGGTTTATGCAAAGGAGCGCCTAATTATGTGACAGGGTTATCTAAATTATGCATCATGAAAAGGAAAACTACACTTCACGTTATCTGGCAGTACTATTTTGATCCGTTTGAGCTAGAAACACTTGTAGCTGAGATCTGAAAATGATGTGGCAAATGTGGTTTAACTGTAACTAAGCTGTACGCACTACACCAACAGTAATGCATAATGCCACTGAATTGCTTAATTGCACTGTCCCTGACCATTGTCTATTTTTCTGTCAACAATATATATGATTAGGTACATTTAAAATACAAACTTCAATTAAAATATTTACATTAACAAATAATGAAAACATACATTTTTATAGAAAGAATAGAAGTAAACTAGGCATAACGTAAAAAAAAGTTAGAGAAACTGTAAAAGAAAGGGGGAAAGGGGTGTGTGTGTGTGTGTGTGTGTGTATATATATATATATATATATATATATATATATATATATAAACAAAAGAGAGAACTCTGGGTAGTTCCCAAGTTTAGGTGGGATGGAGAGCAGCTCCAGTAAAGAGCACCCTGCAACACTCTGGACTTGCTCCCTCAAATGTCTGTTTTTCTAGCAAAGTTTTTAAGCATAGGATTGGCACAGTGCCATCCACGCCGAGCTAGAACATAACAAAGTATTTTGCCATTTATACAGCAAATACTTTATACTGCTAGAAAAACAAACATTTGAGGTGAGCAAATCCGGAGTGTCGCTGGTGTTGTAGGGTGCTCTTTACAGGTGTGCTCCCTACCTAAACTTGGAAACAACCCAGAGTTCTCTCTTTTGTTTTGCATAATTTATGTGCCACTCTAACCCTGAAAGGGTTTTGTTTGGACTTATACTGGTTGCTCCCTTGTCGCTGGACAAAGCTAAACCTCTTTGAAAACGATGTAATGACCTCGAAACACGTGTCAGGGGTTGCTTTTACTCATTCCAGGTTGGCTTGGATGGTATTTTACTAGTCCAAAGCTGTAATACTGTGCCTGCAGTGAGACCGGGCTGCCTTACAAAGGTGGCAAGGCCTTTGAAGTGTCCCGCCATGGAATGCCCATCCTGCCTGGGTGAGGTGGTAACACCTCTGCCCAGTGCAGGCTTTGTCTCAGGCCCTCAAGAGCGCTGGCTCTCACCTTGGAGGGCCAGAAATGCATCTATGGTGGCTGAACTGGTCAGGACCAGTCAGCACACTAGTGGTTAGCAGGTTTTTCAGGGGGCACCTCTAAGGTGTCCTCTTTGTGGATTAATTAATAAATCCATCACTGGGATCAGTGAAGTTATTATTTTGAGATGTTTGATACCAAACATCCCAGGATTCAGAGAAGCTATCAAGTAGCTGGGGAACTCGTAATGACCAGCATCGAGCACATGCTTTTAAAATGGCTCCCCTGTCCACTTACTATGTCTCACAGCAGGGGCATATGTGTTCATGCATAGATGCTCTCACATGTGCCAAGATGAACCCTGCCTTAGGGTAGGCTTACACCTGGCACATGCAGTGATAGGGGACTTGGCACACATGGGTGTGTGTGACAGGTCATGTTTTCAATTTAGTCTGTACCAATACACACAGTGTGCAATGGCAGCACTGGGTGGGTTTGGTGAGGGGCCCCCAGTGGTAGCACAACTGGTACTGTAGCCCTCAGAGACCTTCTTTAGTACCCAAGGCCATAGGTACCAGGGGTACCATTTACCATGGACTTGCAGTGGTAGCTAAAGAGTTTGCCAATTGTGCAAAACAACTGTGCAGTTAAAGGAGGTTTGGCGGTACCGTATTTTGAAATTACTACATAGCCGCACACTTACAACATTCAGTGCACTGGTTGGATGGGGAACACAACTGGGAGCGCGGGTTGTTGGAAGGATCACATGAGGGACAACCACTGGAGAAACTCCCTATGCAGGGCAATGGCATTCCCCATACGTATCCTTATGTAATACACCTGATGGAGAGAATATGGGAGAGAGCAGTTAGACGGGTGCTTAGGAGGGCAGCTTATGCCTCAGATATGGATATTTGGATCATGTTCCCAGTTGCACAGATAGCACATAGAATATTGGTGACCTGATGGCAGGAAGGAAAGTTGCATTATGCTCTCTGGCCTATATCTGGGGAGAGGGTGGAGTGTTTATCACCTGTCATGGGGCACAGGTATCTTTCACCTAGGTGGAGGCCAGTTTCTACAGTACGCAAAAATTGATGCAACAGCTAGACAGCTGTGGCCTTCATTCTTGGGGGCCCCAGCACCATCTCACACTTTGGTCACCCTACTGGTGATGGCTGGGGGCACAAGCTCATAATGCATTTATATTGAGCACTGCAGACCGATAAGAAGATACAACCACTACCAAAAGAAGGCACATGGCAAAACCTCACTGAGGGCCCTTTAACCCAACGTGATTGGGGAAAGATACATGCAGGCGCACAGAGAGTAGCAGTGAGTGCCCGATTTAAACAAATCCATTACAATTTTATACACATGACCTATCTACGTCCTAAGCGCCTGCACGCTAGATACCCCTCAAGGGATCGGTGATGTCCGAGGTGTACCTTGGAACCCTCTGACTTTATTCATATGGCGTGTCACTGTCCTTCGACAAATGCTTATTGGACAGAGGTCCTCGCCCGAATGGAGTCACAGGCTGGGCAATCCTGCAAACCATTGAGAAATGCATTCTAGGCCTCATCACTATCAACTCGAAGAAAAAACGCAGTAAGCGTTGTGCTTTATTGGACCTGATAGCAGCAAAACGCTGTATAGCAATTCACTGGCTGAGCCCCCAGGTCCCTACTGGAAGGGCCTGGGTGGGGGATATGGTGAATGGGCTGGAGCTGAGGAACAGCACATAAGATGAACCAGGAATGATGCCAAAGCACAGGTTTTTTTAAGGGCTTGGGCTGAGATGACTCAAACCCTGCTTGAAAACGGGGGTTCACTGGAGGAGGGTACCCCAGCACAATTGGGAGGAGGGGAGATCAGAATGGTTGAATAGCAAAGAGTGTTCACACTTTTGTTGTGGGATTGTAGTAGACGCATATCGATTTAGCTCCTCTGAGAGTAACTGTTGACAAAATGTATTACCCAGCAATACTCAACGCAAGTTTGTACCTTTTCCTTAATTGTTAATAAAAATAAATAAAATCTAAAGAAAAAATACAACTGCAGTTTTGAGGAAACAGATATGGCACTGGGGACCTGGTTAGCAGGGACCCAGTGCACTAAGGCCCATATTTATACTTTTTTAGCGCCGCATTTGCGTCATTTTTTGACTCAAAAGTGGCGCAAACATACAAAATACAATTTTGTAAGTTTGCGCCACTTTTGCGTCAAAAAGCGGTGCAAATGCAGCACTAAAAAAGTATAAATATGGGCCTAAAAGTCAAAGCCACATCAGCAACCAGGCAAAAGTTTGAGGCTAACCATGTCAAAAAAGGGTGCTTTCCTGCAGTTACAACTTTTCACGCAAGGAGCTCAGAGGCATGAAGTGCACTGACATTTGGGAGTCCAAACTAGGGCCCTGAAAGAGTTCATCCTTAACCCTAGACCGGGGAGGCACGAGTGGGTCTGTAAGGAATCTCCAGCTAGATACTGTCTCTACCAGATAATGCGTTACCGAAGTAACTTGTTCATCTGACAGAGACTTCTAGCTGCAGATTCCTTACCTTTGAATAGATTCCCAAGCAATACCAACCCAACAGTGGGGAGTGGACAAATTTGCCTAGACTAAAAAGTCCTGTAGGACCAAACAGGCAAAATGTCCATCTCTGTGGACTTGGCTGTCTAGGCAGTAGTGTTTGAAAAATGAGTGTAAGGATGCCCATGTTGCTGCCTGTCAGATATCCAGAACTGGGACTCCATGTGCCAACACCATGGTCGCAGCCTTTCCTCTAGTGGAATGGGCTCTTAAGAATCCAGAGGCTATTTCCTGGCCATGGCATAGCAGATGTTTATACTGAGAACAACCCAGCCTGAATGGTTTTCTTCTGTACAGCCCGACCTTTCTTATCTCCCACAAAGAGTTGATTGTTCACTCGGAACTCTTTTGTGCGGTCAAGGTAGAACGAAAATGCTCTTTTAGGGTTGAGACGGTGGAGTTGCTCCTCTTCTTTAGAGCGATGCAGAGAAGCGTAAAAGGTGACAGATTGTTCCAAGGGAGGCTTATATGACAAACACTGCAGCTCACTCACCCTATAGGCAGATGTTATTGCCGCTAGAAAGGCTGTCTTGATGGTAAGCAGCTGGAGGGGACACTTGTGCAGTGGCTCAAAAGGAGCACACATGAGGAATATCAAAAAGAGAGACAGAAAGAGGACTGATAGACTTTTCTGTACTATATTTTGCAAATTTTTGCCATCGACAGGCGTGTACCGTCTGAGGGATGCCTGGCTGTCAGAATAATGTTAGAGACTTTTGGAGGAAGGTCAAAAGCTATCAACTGTCACCACTCAATCTCCACACCCCTCCCCCTGCTGCTGTGCCAGAAGATCCTCCCAAAAGGGAAGCCTGATCAGAGGATCTATGCTAATTTTCAGAAGCTCGGGATACCAGACTCTTCATGCCCAGTCCAGAGCCACAAGAATGACTTGGGCCCAGTCGTTCCTTATTTTCTTGAGAACTCTGGGCAGGAGTGGTATGGGCAGAAAGGCATACACGAGGCCTGAACTCCACTTGAGAAAAAAGTGTCCCCAAGAGACATCTGTCTTGGAAACTCCAATGCGCAAAACTGGTTGATGATTGGACATCCACCAGGGACGCAGTGGACCGTAACCAGGCATGGCGATGCAGCACTATCATAGAAACCATGGCTCTACGCAGGGATTCTGTGGTGTCCAGTCCACACTAGATGGTGAACTTCACCGCATCCCTGCCGTCCACCAATGCTTGGTTGAAGATGGTGTGGGCCTCTTCAGGCAGCATGGGAAGCAGCTGTGCAACTGACTCCCACATTGCATGGGAATATTGGCCCAAGAGGCATGCAGTGTTCACCGACTGCAAAGTAAGGCTGATGGGAGAGAATATGCGCTTCTAAAAGGTATCAAGCATCTTGGATTTCCTATCCAGTGGAGTGGCAGGGAAGTTGCTTAGGTTGACCTTCACTTGTGAGGCCAGCACCACCAGGCTCTCAGGAGAGGCTGCTAAGAGAAGAAGGGTAGGCCTCCCGGGGCAGGACAATGTCAATGGTCGATCATTCTATGCACAGGAGCCCCAGTGCAGGTTTTGCCCAAGCCCCCATGAGTATGTCAGTGAGAGCTTCATTAAAAGACAGCAGGGGCTCAGGTAAGCCTACGCCAGGTTGAAGCACCTCTGTCAAGACATTGAACTTGACCTAAACAGCAGGTAGTTGGAGATCGAGAACCTCTGCTGACCTGTGTATCATGGTACAAGAGATGAACCTCCCTTCGAAGCCTGGCCTGGAGGGGAAGACATGCCCAAGTCTGGGAAGTATCCAAGCCACTGGCATCACCCAGCTCCTTATACCAGTTTTCCTCTTAAGTGTCCTCTGGAGGACCATACACCTCCTCCTCATCTCCCCTTTAGAGAGGTAGGGCCTGTCAATAGGTGGAAAGTCCGGCATCAATGTAGAGCTTAACTAGGTCAGCATTGGGGATTGTGATCAACTCGCTGTCAAATGGCACCTGGTGGGATGGAGCTGGCTAGTGTCAGTCCAGGCCCGGAAGGGGATCCTGAGGGCCTCGCTGGTGTCTAGCGCGAACCTACCGACTGTAACCCAGCAGGGGTTTAGAAGCACGAGGTTAAGGGGGTGAAGCAGAACGCTTCAACTTCTTTTTCTTGTGCTACTTTGACTTACCTGACTTCAACAAGGTCTTGGAGTGGGAGGACAATCGTCCTTGGGAATGGCTCGGGGGTCTTCCATGGGAATGGGGCAGAGACTTTTTTGCCGTGTGCCGCCAGGAGCTTCATCACCTGCGTGCAAATTGCCTTTGGGTGCACAAACTTGCATTTGGTGCAGGTCTTAGGGTCACTTCCGGACCACAGGCACCAGAGATAGACCAAGTGGGATTCTGGCATAGACATCTGCTTGTGACAATGCCTGTAAGGCTTGAAACGTGAAGGTTTCGAAGGGAACATGTCCCTAGCACACTGGGAACAAAAGCTCAAAATGTAAAAAAAAGTTGAAAAAAAGTTGCTAAATAAATAAGTGACATGGCTCTCGGGATCTGCGCTGTTGGAAAGAAAGGAACTAATGTCAGAGCGCAAGGGTGGTGCTTACATAGACACCACAATGTCACTTCCAACATGGATGGCAAAGATGCAGAGCCGAATGATGCCACCTAACAGTGTGAAAAGGTATTGCTCAAGATTTTCAGACTCGAGTCTGACGCCTGGGGGATATTCTAAGGTGAGAAATGTGGGGTTAGAAGTCTCCATCAAAAAAGAAGAGATTGTTCAAAGGTGTATTTTGGGCAATTGCTTTTACATGAATTCACAAGATCAGTGTTTTAATGTGTCTAAAAAGAACGTCCTTAGTCAAATGGCATTTAGCATCAGCAATGTCAGTGGTACTGTCCTTGATGAGGTTGGGACTACATTAATATTTCCACAACAAAGGGCACTCTTAATTAACTTTAATGCAATGTAGGGCAGAAAGGAAAGTTGCTGTGCTGCGTTGTGTCAAAGATAGAGTAGAAATGCTCCTTATTTACTTCTGCTCTCCTTGCACCAGCGCAGGCACCCTTGCACAAGAGTGCCTGCATTACAAGCAGGATTGTTTTTGTGCAGAGGAGACACCTTCCTGCACAAAAACAATCCTTAGAGTAATTTTCCTCTTTCTGTGTGTGCTGCAGAATGCAGGCCAAGTGGAAAGAGGAAATAACAAGGAGAAATAAAGCTATTTCTCCTCGTTATGCCTCACTTGGGAAGGTGTACCATTTTGACGCACTATCAGGTTGAAGAATGCACCAAAATCCATGGCTGGATGCATGGGGACGCCCAAGCTCCTCCCATGGAACACCTCCCGAGTTGAAATGTAACATAACGCAGCACAAGGAGCTGTCTTTTGTTACATTTCTTTACAAAGCCAGGTAATGACACATAGATCAGGCCTTGCATGGCTTTGTAAATATTAGTGAAACCTTTGCGTTGTCCTTGTATAGCCTTGCATGACGCAGGGACAACACAAATGCTACATAAATATGGGCACTAATGACCACCCTACTAATATGTGGTGGATTCTAGATGTAATTTGTAACTAACAATGCTCATTCACCAGGTTAGGACCATACACCTATGTTACCTATGTAACTAGCAATACATATTTGAATATTTTCCTTAATATATTGTATAATTTCTGTATTTTTTTTATTCCATAGCTGAATGCCCAATGCATAATTTTTACTGAAATGCGAGTAGAATTTATATTAGGAAAAACGTTCTAAACACAAGAAAAAAAACGATCTGTGAATATTAGGCGAGTGGACGAAAACGATTGTGCGTATTAGAATATTGATTTCTGCATGAATTAACCAGATCAAATATGTCAAGAAAGGGCTTCTCTAGTGCCATAGCATTTAACACTAGGAAGGCTAGAGGTGCCGTCCTTGAGGAGACTAGCAGCCACAATGAAATCGGTACACAAACATCAAAATCTCCTCCTATGTGTTTAGGTTCTTTGTAATTTTTATACACCAGTGCTTATTACCTTCGTATGGACCATTCACACAGCAGACAACCATCGCTATCACATTAGCAACAAATCAGACTTCACATTCACGTTTTTTGGATTCTGCAGGTGGATACTGCATAACTAGGCCCAAAGGCACCTGAGTGCTATATATGTGCACAAGATTACTTATTTAGGCACAGGGAGATTAAGGCCCATATTTATACTTTTTTAGTGCTGCATTTGTGCCGCTTTTTGACGCAAAAATGGCGCAAACTTGCAAAATACAATGGGGGTCATTACAACCCTGGCGGACGGTGTTAAAGCTGCGGTAATACCGCAAACAGGCCGGTGGACAAAAAAAGGGAATTACGACCCTGGCAGAAACCGCCAACTAAGACAGCCACTTCCACCCACCGCCCGGCGGTACAGACAAACAGCGCGGCGGACACCGCCAACAGACAGGCGGAAGACAATGTACCGTCCACACTATCACAACACACCAATCCGCCACCTTTTCCGGGGCGGAATCACCGTGGATAAAAACACGGCGGAAACAGCTTTTGCAACGGGAAAACGCTCACCTCAACACATCCCACGAGGAACGAGGACACCATGAAGCCGGAACTTCAAATACTCCCAGCCCTTGCATTCCTGCTCATCTACGACCAACAGCGACGTAGGCGCAGAACATACCGGTGAGTACTGCACCTGCGACACGGGGAGGCAAAAGTTAGGGGGACACCCACCAAACACCCCCACCCTCGCATATCACAACATACACACCAATGCAGTCACAAAAATCACAGTAACAACCCACAATCCCCCCGGAAGAATGGAAACACAAAGCGAATTGCGGTCAAACTTTGTATTGTGCCAATATACTACTCATAAAAAAATATACTGATATATATCACGAAATCTGTCAAAAATAAATGTACAATACAAGAAGTAGTGCAGATATGTACACAACAATGTCCGTGCACAAACAGTCCAAAAATGCATGGGCGAGGCCCACAATAGATAGCTGACCAAAATCCGAGAGGACACTGCCGGGGCATCAGATAGAAACAATACAGGTACCTCAGGGGGAAGGGAAGGGGGGCACCTCAGCCACATGAATGCGAAGCCAGATCCACGACGGGGCTCCATGCCAATTGATGTATCCTGGGGAGTGCAAAGCCACAGTCTCTCAAGTCTTTACAGTGGGTGGTTTGCCCACTGTGCCATCCTGGGGAGTGCAAAGCCACAGTCTCCCAAGTCTTTACAGTGGGTGGTTTGCCCACTGTGCCATCCTGGGGAGTGCAAAGCCACATCTTCGCAAGTAGATACAGTTCTCTACTGGTACTGGGTGGGACTGGTGCCCAGACTGGATGAGTCTCCCCGTGAAAGTACATGTCCTCTCACTGTCCCAGCTGCACATGGGAGAACGATGCCTGATGTGCCGGACTATTCATACCCACACGGTCTTTGGCCTGTTCAGCGATCTTCACCATGGCAGTCTTTGCCCTGTTCAGCGGTGCTTTGCCATGGCGGTCTTGGCCTTGTTCAGCGGTCTTCACCATGGCGGTCTTTGCCCTGTTCAGCGGTGCTTTGCCATGGCAGTCTTTGGCCTGTTCAGCGGTCTTCACCATGGCGGTCTTTGCCCTGTTCAGCGGTGCTTTGACATGGCAGTCTCTGGCCTGTTCAGCGATGCTTTGCCATGGCGGTCTTGGCCTTGTTCAGCGGTCATCACCATGGCGGTCTTTGCCCTGTTCAGCGGTGCTTTGACATGGCAGTCTCTGGCCTGTTCAGCGGTGCTTTGCCATGGCGGTCTTGGCCTTGTTCAGCGGTCTTCACCATGGTGGTCTTTGCCCTGTTCAGCGGTGCTTTGACATGGCAGTCTTTGGCCTGTTCAGCGGTGCTTTGCCATGGCGGTCTTGGCCTTGTTCAGCGGTCTTCACCATGGCGGTCTTTGCCCTGTTCAGCGGTGCTTTGACATGGCAGTCTTTGGCCTGTTCAGCGGTGCTTTGCCATGGCGGTCTTGGCCTTGTTCAGCGGTCTTCACCATGGCGGTCTTTGCCCTGTTCAGCGGTGCTTTGCCATGGCAGTCTTTGGCCTGTTCAGCGGTGCTTTGCCATGGTGGTCTTGGCCTTGTTCAGCGGTCTTCACCATGGCGGTCTTTGCCCTGTTCAGCGGTGCTGTGACATGGCAGTCTTTGGCCTGTTCAGCGGTGCTTTGCCATGGTGGTTCTGGTACAGATATTGGTGTGTGGCATGACGAACTCCATACTGGACGTTGGTGTGTGGCTTGACGTTCCATCACTGCCCAGCGGGGCTGTGGGATCCTGGTCCCTTCTGAACACTGACTCCGGCGGTGGCTGTGGTCTCCTGACCAGTAACAATACTTGTGCCCTCCTGGGCTATGACTCTGGCGGTGGTTTCTGGACCAGTAACGATACTTGTGCCCTCCTGGGCTATGACTCTGGCGGTGGTCTCCTGACCAGTGACGATACTTGGGCCCTCCTGGGCTATGACTCTGGCAGTGGTTTCTGGACCAGTAACAATACTTGGGCCCTCCTGGGCTGTGACTCCGGCGGTGGCGTGGTCTCCTGACCAGTAACGATACTTTGGCCCTCCTGGGCTATGACTCTGGCGGTGGTCTCCTGACCAGTAACAATACTTGTGCCCTCCTGGGCTATGACTCTGGCGGTGGTCTCCTGACCAGTGACGATACTTGGGCCCTCCTGGGCTATGACTCTGGCGGTGGTTTCTGGACCAGTAACGATACTTGTGCCCTCCTGGGCTATGACTCTGGCGGTGGTCTCCTGACCAGTAACAATACTTTGGCCCTCCTGGGCTATGACTCTGGCGGTGGTTTCTGGACCAGTAACGATACTTGGGCCCTCCTGGGCTATGACTCTGGCGGTGGTCTCCTGACCAGTAACAATACTTGTGCCCTCCTGGGCTATGACTCTGGCGGTGGTCTCCTGACCAGTAACGATACTTTGGCCCTCCTGGGCTATGACTCTGGCGGTGGTTTCTGGACAGTAACGATACTTGTGCCCTCCTGGGCTATGACTCTGGTGGTGGTCTCCTGACCAGTAACGATACTTGTGCCCTCCTGGGCTGTGACTCTGGCGGTGGTTTCTGGACCAGTAACGACAGTGCTGGCGGTTGTGTTTGGACCGCCAGAAATGATGGCGCACTTCTCCGCTGTGACACTCACAACAGGTTGGGGAGACTTCCTCAGGACCTTCCCCACCTTCTTTGGAGTTACAGATGACTCACCAATCGCCTTCGATCCCATTTCACTTTTTGTCCCACCAGGAGTCTTGACACGGTCCCGTCGTCCACTCTCCAATTTCAGAGCCTTTACAGGGGGTGGGCTGACAGTGCCTTGGCTCCGGGTCCTACTGCCTGCCCTGGTGGATGGGGCACTCCAAAAACCTGGTACACGCACCACTGGTACTGGAGGCTTTTCGGCTGAGGCGCTACGACGGGACTGATGAACTGGAGGGGGGGGTAGGGGCAAAAAGGTCAATTTCACAGAGGGCCAGTTTCTGACGGACACTGGGATGGGTAGCTGGAGGGGGTCTGGGAGTGGAGGAAGAGGAGGTGTCACTTTAGGTGTTTTGGGTGCAGGTGCAGGTACTGGAGGCTGTCGTGAGGTGGATGGATGTTGGGTGAGTGATTGCCGGCGTTTGGGTACTTTGGGAGGGGGCGTCGCAGACCCACTGGGAGAGGACACAAGGGACGTGTATATGGCAGTGGAGGTGGTGAGTGTAGGTGAGCGGCTTGTGGTGCTGGGTGTCCTGGTGCGAGTCCTAGTGCCTGTAGATGTGGTGCATGCAGGTGTGTGTGTAGATGACACTGGGAGGGAGGAGGGAGAAGAGGAGGAGGGGGACACAGTGGAGACAGTGGATGTTGCTGTGTCTGTATGGGTGTGATGCTTGTGTGAGTGCCTGTGGTGTGTGTGGTGCCTATGTTTGCTTGAGCTACTTGTGTGTGTTGACTTGTGTGCATGCTGGTTTGTAGGTGTGCTTGGGATGGGCTGAGGTACAGGGGATTGGGTCTGGGTGGAGGAAGCTGGAGGGGGGAGGCTAGACACAGGGACGATGGCTGCCATCAGTGCTGAGGCCAGAGATTGCAGGGTTCACTGAAGGACAGCCTGACCAGAATGAATGCCTTCCAGGAATGCATTACCGTGTTGCAACTCTCGTTCTACACCCTGGATGGCATTCACAATGGTAGACTGCCCAACAGTGAGTGACCTGAGGAGGTCAATGGCCTCCTCACTGAGGGCAGCAGGGGTGACAGGGACAGGGCCTCAGGTGCCTGGGGCGAAGGTGATGCCCACCCTCCTGGGTGAGCAGGCACGGGGCGAATGCTGAGGGGCTGCTGGGAGGGCGGTGCTGATAGGGGAGGTGGCGGCTGTACCTGTAGAAGTGGGGCACACAGATGGTGCCGCCACCACAGGGGAGCTCCCATCGGCGGACGAGTCCATGTCGCTGTTTGGTGATCCTGTGGCCGACGTGAAGGTCCCCTCGCCCTCCGTCCCACTGGTGAATTCAGAGTCTGTGGTGTGGCCCTCCATGGCCATGTGGGATGCAGCTCCCTCGTGCTCCGGTGCCACTGTACCTCCACCTGTTGATGCTGATGTACAGAAGGACAGGGAGAGCAGGAAAAGGGGGGAGACAGAAGAAAGAGAGTTTTAGTGCATGGCATACCGCTACCCTTGGCGGACAAGACAAACGCAGCAGCCCCCTGCATTACGTCGTGCTCCTGCCCTCTGCACATGCAATTTCTGGGATATGGCCTACATGGCAATGGTAGAAATCTGCCCACATGGATGGCAAAGTGGCAACTATACATCAATTTGGCTTATTTTAGAGCTGGTGTAGAGTGCCACATGGCCTATATAACGTAGGGGCCTTGCCTACCTAACTCGCCCTGGCCTAGGGACACCCACAGCCCACCACCCCCACCCAGACAGCTCCACTGCACGCAAAGTCCATAGGCTGAGGTTGTACTCACCCCCTTGTGTCTGCTGTGATGTCCTTAAGCACCCATCCAACTCCGGGTAGGCTACCGCCAGGATCCTGAACATCAGGGGGGTCATGGTGCGACGGGCACCCCTCCCACGTTGGGAGGCCATCCCCAGGTGAGCCTCCGCCGTCTTCTTGCTGCAGCGGCGAATGTCCTCCCATCTCTTACGGCAGTGGGTGCCCCGTCTCTGGTGGGCCCCCAGGGTCCGGACCTCCTTGGCGATGGCACGCCAAATGTCCCTCTTCTGGTGGGCGCTGACCTACATGACATGCACAAGGAAAGAGGAACAGTCATTACCTACTGCACCATAATTGTAATTGGCCCCCTCCCAAATCTATCCCTGTGGCCCATTCATCCCCATGCATGACTGTTCTATGTAATCTGCCCCCTTCCCTCATCCACCCAGCCCTCTCCACCCAGGCCTAGCCCATCCAACGTGCTCCCTGTGTACTAACCTGTTGGTCTGGAGGACCGTAGAGTAGCGTGTACTGGGGGAGGACCCCATCCACAAGTTTCTCCAACTCCGGTGCAGTGAAGGCAGGGGCCCTTTCCCCAGACACAGCAGCCATCGTTGCTTCCAGACCGATGTCACAGCAGCACTAGCAGTGTAGGTCCTCTCCTGTCGAAGGTCAGGTATCTAGTGATTGAAGAGATAGAAAATGGTGGTGACGTCCGCGGCGGTGCGCATCACCACCGCCAGCGCACCTGTTCATTGGCTCCTGGGACCCATAGGGTCCACTGTTAACCAATGCAGCATTGCGCCGCACTCTACGACCGCCTACTGCGACGGTGTCCAACGCCAGCGCAGTTACCCCACAATTCCATTGTCCCCGTTTAGAGGTCAGGCAGCCGCCATTTCAGGGGCCCACATGGCTTCAATTACTACTGCGTCACACATACTGAGGCCTACACTCAAAACCTTTCCCGGATGGGTTGTCTGTTGTAGTCTTGTGTGTAACAGTGGGTACATACCTGGAGGAATGCGGACAGTTTCTTCGCTGTTGTCCTTCTTAGGCACCGTCAGTTGGGACATATTGGAAGATGGCGTAATCCTCCGGTGTACCGACCGCTGGTAGACCTGTTGACAATGGAAGAGCGACATGTCATCGTGACCTACCGGTTTGACTGTGCCACTATCCAGGAACTATGTACCCAGTTGGAGCCAGACCTGATGTCACCAATCCGCCATCCGACTGGAATCCCCCCTCTAGTGGAGGTGCTGTCAGTACTCCATTTCCTTGCAAGTGGGTCATTTCAGACAACAGTGGCCATGGCATCAGGGATGTCCCAGCCTATGTTTTCCAACGTGTTGTCCAGAGTGTTGTCTGCCCTGCTGAAACACGTAAGGAGATACATTATTTTCCCTGAGGTGGCGGATTTGCCTACTGTTAAAGGTGACTTCTATGCCCTTGGACATATCCCCAACGTCATAGGTGCCACTGATGGGACCCATGTAGCTCTGGTCCCCCCGCAGGAATGAACAGGGGTACAGGAACAGGAAGAATTATCATTCGATGAATGTCCAGATGGTCTGTTTGGCAGACCAGTACATCTCCCAGGTTAATGCTATGTTCCCTGGCTCAATGCATGACGCCTACATCCTGCAGAATAGCAGCATCCCTGATATGATGGGTGAACTCCAGAGGCACCGTGTATGGCTATTGGGGGACTCTGGTTACCGCAACCTGTCCTGGCTACTGACCCCAGTGAGGAATCCCAGGACCAGGGCAGAGGAACGCTACAATGAGGCCCATGGGCGGACTAGGAGGGTGATCGAGCGGACCTTCGGCCTCCTTAAGGCCAGGTTCAGGTTCCTCCATATGACAGGTGGATCCCTATTCTACTCCTCGAAGAAGGTGTGCGACATCATCATCACCTGCTCCATAACTTGGCATTGCGACGCCAGGTGCCTTTTTTTTTGCAGGAAGATGATCCAGATGACTGTGTTGTAGCGCCTGTGGAGCCTGTGGACAGTGATGAGGATGAAGCTGATGAAGAAGAAAACGACAACAGGGAGTCAGTCATACAGCAATATTTTCAGTGAGACACAGGTGAGTACAATTTCATGTATCACATAATATTAAATTTCACACATCTACCTCTATCCTGTACCTACATTTCACTCCCTATTTGTTAACTGAGTTGTCCCCTTCCATTTTAGTTTCAGTAATGTGGTAACCTATGTATCAACAGCTTGCACCCTTGAAAGGCTTGTGATGTGTGACATTGGTATGTTGGCCTTCCAATGGGTAACCTTTTTTAACACTGTAATTGACAATACAAAGTTCACAATCATTGACTGACTCCAATATTATTGAGGTTTCAAGGGTGTTTATTGAAGTGCATAAAAATGAAGGGTGGTTGTGAAATGGGGATAGGTCATGATGGAAGAATGTCCATGGCAGAGTCCAGTCTATTAGTCTCACTGGTACATTGAACATCTGGCCATTGAAAGTGGAGCTGGGGCTGTTCCAATGTGGACAGGGTAACAAAGTGGGACAGTGGGGGGACAATCAGGGTAGTCTTATTTCCTGGCGGGGGTCTTGCCATCTTGCTCTGTCCTGTTCCTGGATCTCAAGGACCGCTTTCGTGGTGGTTCTCCATCTGCAGGGGGTGGGGTGCTGGTGTGTTGGTCCTGTGGCGGGGTGTCCTGTCCACTAGCGCGGAGGTGGTGGGCAGTTCGTCGTCCATGCTAGTGTCAGGGGCCCCTTGGAGTGCCACGGTGTCCCTCAAGGTCTTTTGAATGTCCGTCAGCACCCCTACGATGGTGCCCAGGGCGGAGCCGATGGTCCTGAGCTCCTCCCTGAACCCCAAATACTGCTCCTCCTGCAGACGCAGGGTCTCCTGCAACTTGGCCAGGACTGTGGCCATCGTCTCCTGGGAGTGGTGGTATGCTCCCATGATGAAGGAGAGGGCCTCGTTGAGAGTAGGTTCCCTTGGCCTGTCCTCCCTCTGTCGCACAGCAGCCCTCCCAGTTCCCCTGTGTTCCTGTGCCTCCGTCCCCTGGACCGTGTGCCCACTACCACTGCCCCCAGGTCCCTGTTGTTGTTGGGGTGTTGGATTAGCCTGGGTGCCCTGTAGTGGTTGACACACCGCTGATTGACCTGTCCTGGGTAGGGAGGTATGAGCCCGCTGGGTGGGTGCTGTGCTGGTGTTACCAGAGGGTGGCAGCTCGGTGTTGGGCTGTGGCTGGGCAAGGGGAACCGACTGTCCTGAGGCCCACGATGGTCCGGGCTGGTCATCAGGATCCAGTAGGGCACAGCTGCTGTCGTCACTGTGGGCCTCTTCTGGGGGTGGAGTGGTGTTGTCTGGACCCTCTGGTGTGGTGACGTTCCTTCGGGTTCCTGCGGGGGTATAAGTACATGATTATTGCATGTGTGTGTTTCATGGTGTGCAATGTTTGGGTGTGCGTGTACCCCAGTGCAAGCATTCCTGTGTGGGAGCTTGTGTGGTGATGGTTGGGGGGTGTTGTGGGTCTGTGCAGTGGGCATGCTTTAGTGATGGGTATCCATGCTTAGTTAGGTCATGCAGGTTTTGGGGTTGGGATGGGTGGTTGGTGTCATGGGTAGATAGGTGAGGATTTGGAGTGATAGGGGAGGGTGTGAGGGTGGGGGTGTGTGATAGCATGCAGGTAGGGTGGGGGATATGATAGTTGAAATTTGACTTACCAGTGTCCGTTCCTCCACCGACTCCTGCGAGGCCCTCAAGATGCAAGATGGACAAGACTTGCTCCTCCCATGTTGTTAGTTATGGGGGAGGAGGTGGGGGTCCGCCGCCAGTCCGCTGCACCGCGATGTGGTGCCTGGATACCGTGGAACGCACCTTCCCCCGTAGGTCGTTCCACCTCTTCCTGATGTCCTCCCTATTTCTTGGGTGCTGTCCCACACCGTTGACCCTGTCGACTATTCTTTGCCATAGCTCCATCTTCCTGGCTATTGATGTGTACTGTACCTGTGATCCAAATAGCTGTGGCTCTACCCGTATGATTTCCTCCACCATGACCCTGAGCTCCTCCTCGGAGAAGCGGGGGTGTCTTTGGCGTGACATGGGGTGTTGTGTGTGATGTGTGGGGTGGTGTATGTGTTGATGAGTGTGGTGAGTGTAGTGGTATGTGGTGTTTTGGGCGTGGATGTTGTGTGGGTGATGGTGTAGTGTGCCTCTGTGTGATGGTATTCTTTATTCTGTGCTGTCTCTCTCTGGCCTTCACTCAGAAATTGTGGTCGTAGGGGTTTGTGTGTGATGTGGGTGTGTGTTTTATATTGTGTTGGGTGTGTGGGAGTGGTGTGTGTATGTGTATCAGGTGTGTGTATTTGTAATTGTCCAATGTGGCGGTGTTTTGGAGCTGTGTGTGTATTTTGAGCGCGGCGGTGTGTACCGCTAATGGAATACCGCGGTTGAAAGACCGCTGCGTGGATTCGTGGGTCGTAATAGCATAGGCGTGTTTCTGTTGGCGTGGAGGTGGAGGATTTGTTTCCGCATATTTATCGCTGACCTTTGGTGTGGCGGGATTGTGTGGGTGTCTGAATTTCGGCGGATTCCGTGATGTGTGTCATAATAGCTGTGGCGGTCTCCCGCCGCCGCCGCGGTGTATTAGCGGTCTTCTGCACGGCGGTAAGAGGCTTTTACTGCTAATGTTGTAATGACCACCAATGTATTTTGCAAGTTTGCGCCGTTTTTGCGTCAAAAAGCGGCGCAAATGCGGCGCTAAAAAAGTATAAATATGGGCCTAAGTGACTTTCCCAGAACCACAGGATGTTTAGTTGACGCCGGGGCTCAAACCTGGTTCCCTAGTTCCAGAGTCGGCAATTCTGGCAATTAGACCACATCTCCACAACTAAATATCTCAATTCTTTGTTGAAGATAGGTAGGTATAGCTAGCCTTCTGATAGTGCCTGACTTTTTCAAAATCAAATTTCCCAAAGCACCTTTTGAAAATAAAAGTAGGATTCTTGTATGCAAGATGTGCTCTTTTATGTGAGTCAGAGGACACGAGTTTGGCATTTTGATACATAAGCCTTGCCTTATAATCCAATTGAGCCTGCTGACTTTGTAGGTCAGGAGCCTAATGTTTCTAGACACCAGGATTGTTAGCACCTGATATATCACTTTGGATCTTTCTCTGAAAAAAAAGCTTCAACATCAAAGAGAAGAAAACCGCTAGTCTGCCAATCAATGTGGCAATGCTTCCTGATTTCAAGTCCTTCTGGGTCTTCATAGTGACCTGTGCTAGGCAGATTGTATAAGCATTGGCCTTAGTATGTTTAACATCAATATATTCAGCATCTTTGATAAAGAAAAGAGTCTTACCATGAAAGCTAAAATTCAACTTTCATAGGCCCCTAAGAAATATGGTAGCAGCAATTACTCTATGTCAGTAAAAAATTAGATTGTTTCTGTCTCATAACTTGACTCTGATTTAGAAAGTATTAATCTAAATATATACGATGCACGATGGAGATATGAATACCACTTGTTCATAGCACATATAATTTCCCAAAACATTATGGCCCTCATTTTAACATCTGTGCTACATACCGCCTACCGCCGCAGTGACAGTGCCAACATACCGCCACCACAGATACCATCCATCCGCCATATTATGAGCACTGCCTGACTTCTGACACAATAAGGGCAGAAAACCGGCAGTGCTCATGGTGGTGGATGGTGGTAAGCTGGTGCTGATACCACCAGCACCGCCACACCAGTAGAACACCTCCAGCCCTATTATGACCAGTAATACAGCCTGGTGGTGTTCTGCTGGCAGTAGCAGCGCCCTTTCCCTGCCGGAAGACCTCCTTGACCAAGGTAATTCAGGCTTCTGACAGGGAAGGAGGGTGTTGAGAGAGAGAGAGTGTGTGTGTGTGTGTGTCTGAGTGCGTGCATGAATGAGTGTGTGTGAATGCGTCTGTGTGTGTTTGCATGAGTGAATGCGTTTAAGAATGGTGAAGTGAGTGTCAGTGTGAATGTGTGTAAGAATATGTGCAAGCATTTCGGGAAGTATGCGTGAATGAATGCGCGTATGTCTGGTGCGTGTGGTTGTCTGTGCATGAATGCGGGGTGAGGGGTGCTGTGACTGTAGTGGGGGAGGAGGGATGGGGTCAGATGTGTGGTGTGTGCGTGTACTGGGGAGTGAGTGAGTGGATCAGAGGTTGATTAGTTTGTGTATCAGGTGGGTGAGTTTGGATGGAGGGAGGTGGGGATGTCAGCTGAGTGTTAAGGGGGTGGGGGAGCCTCCTACCGGTGACGGAAGTAATTCCCTGTCACCAGTAGGGCCTACCGCCATGGTTTTTGTGGCATGGCTAACACCACGAAAACCATGGTGGTAGGCCGGCTCATAATGCCATGGGTGGTACTATGCTGGCCGGCGGGCTGGAGCTAAAGACATCTTCGGCCCGTCGGCTCTTACCGCCACATTATCCTCACATAATGAGGGCCTATAAGTGACTAAGGGTCTTTAAATTTGTCATTAATGTGTCTTAAAAGTCTGTGTGCTATTTCTATTTCATGGCTAATCCCCTATGCCTGCAGTTCAGGAAACTCATCTTCTAATAGTTTCTTGATGAAATTCAGGCATCCAGGCCTTCTGTTTTGTGGAAATAGCAAATCTTTAAGATGAAGGGCCTCATTATGAGTTTGGCGGTCTGCGCACTGCCATCTGCTTGGAGGTCGGACCACTATATTACGAGTCATGTGGGCCCATGAAGCGAAGACCGCTGCGGTACCGCCAGGCAACACAGACCGCCGCGGTCACAAGGCAGGATAAACAGGTCGACGAAGCCTGTGTTCCCGCCGGACACATTATGAGGTCGCACACCGCCAATGTGACCATGTTGGTACAACCATTTTATCTCAGCAGGCAGAAACGGAGAGTGACAATGGAGCAACTCACCTTCAGGCAGCGTTACACGCCTGGTGCCGCCATAGCGCCCACCATCACACGCGTCCTGCCACTGCTCATCGGACGTCCACAAAATCCACGCCGCCATAGATGCAACCGACTGTAAGTACACACGCACCTACCTGTGTCAACCTTAACAACAGATCGTCACGCCGTCATCCACATGATATGGGGCTCATGGTACTGGCATCAAGTACACGTTATTGTGTACACAGTCGGGGTCATTCACGCAGGACACATTCACAACCATTAAACACCCTCTTTGGGCAGGTCACTCACTGCACTACAACACTACACAAAAACATGTCTGCACATCTTGGGCACAGGGACAGTAAAGTGTACACAACATTGTGTCACACAACACCAAAAACACAGCAATGTTACATCTACCAATACAATTGACACATTCACATTGCACATGTGCCATGCCGTCATCAGATTCAACACACAGATGGGTCATGGAACATAAACCACTCACATTAAACATCCCTGGTATGGACCCGCACATCACCCACATTACAACACAATGGAAGGACAATGGGATGCACAGTAGTCAGAGACACAAATACCCAAAGCTCACTATGCAAACAATACCTGCACAATAGGGATGGTGGCATCAGGAGCACTCAGGGAAAGATGCTGCACTGGGACACATCACACTTTGCACACACCCCTAAAACAACATTTGCATAGGAACTGGCCCTATGTATAACTCAGGGACTAACAATACTAGAGCCAAGCGACGTGCCCATCTCCATAATGTGAAAGTGCAAGTCAAGAAAGCAAATGCAACAGCAACCGCATGGGCCAAACAACTAGACAAGAAACTGCAAGGTACACACAGCAAAATGAACACATCCACAGTCAAATGCAAACAAAGCTAGCACAACTGAACACCCTCCATGTCGACACAAAGAAAACTCAAGCTGCCACACATGAGACCAATATACAATCCATATCAAGGAGACAAGTCTAACACCATACATGCTGACATTGGATCACAAAAAATGAAATACTTACCGTACCAAACAGAACACAATGCAATGACACCACAATTGCATTAAACACATATCCATACAGTCAACATATACCCTTGTCCTGGGTCACACCAGCACTGCCCACAAACTAAGATTTTGAAAACAACAGCAAATGGATCAGCAATCAGGCTGACACACACAACTGTAGGCAGACAACACAAATTACTCTGGAACAACATAACGGTAGAAATGGAATTGCAGGACAAACGTATAATTGAAAGAACAACTATTTTGTTTTATTTTAACCAAAATGATAATAAGCAAAGGTAATTGGCCAGTCCATCATAAAGACATTGCACATTACTGTGCCTACACTTGACTCCTATGACTGCCTGGGAACCTCCACAGGAATGGGCATCAACTGGACGGGCTGGCAACTTGGGGATGATCTCTAGAGGGGGGGTTTGGGATGGGTGGGTCTGGGAGGGGTGGACTCTTCCTCAGGAAGGGTGGGCTTTTTGGGGGGGTGAAGAGTATTAGTGCTTGCAGGTGGAGCAGGTGTGACAGGGGAGGACTTGGATGTGGAAGGGATGGGTTGGGATGTGGATCGAGACTTTTGTTTTTTGTTACATGGGTGGTGGGAACAGGGAAAAGGTAATCAGAAGGGGATGGGGATCTTGGGGGGTAAGGAGGTGATGGAGTGGTGAATGTGTGTGTGTCTGTTGGGGTGGTGTCTGCAGGTATGCTGGTATTGGTGGATGTTTGTGTGTCTGAGGCGATGTCTACAGGTATGATGGATGTGGTGGATGTCTGTGTGTGTTGGGGTGGTTTCTGCAAGTATAATGGATGTGGTGGATGTCTGTGTTGTCTGCAGGTAAGGTGGGTGTGGTGGATGGTGGTAGGGGTGGTGTCTGCAGGTATGATGGATGTAGGGGGATGTCTGTGTGTCTGCTGGGGTGGTGTCTCCTTCTTACAACAATCATTAAGAAGGAGATGTCACTGGATGGCAGTAAAGTGTCCTTACCTAGTTACATGTATCCAACACAAGGGAGATCTAAGACCTCAAACACCGTTGTGTTCGTGTGTCTAGGGGGGCAAGAAGGTGATGGAGTGGTGAACAAGTGAGTCAAGTGATTGAATGTGCACAACATGGCGGTCATGTCTGCCACGTATGCAGTCATCACTTCTGGTGGACACAGCCATTCGGCCGCAACCACAGGTAACAACGTAAGCTATGGCTGTGTCCACCGTGGCTGGAACTGCCTACTGCCCTGACGGCATCCGCTGTTGGTTGCAGGCAGTTCCTAATGTGTTGTGGCATTGCAAGCATCTTTATTCTGTCTAGTCATGTAGGTCCTTCTGCACAACCACCAGTGTAGTGTGTTGCAGGGCACAGATGGCATTTAACTGCGGTGCATAGTCCACCACTGCCGACATTTTGGCAGATGGAATGTACAGTCATATTTCCAGGGCCAATTGTGTAACAGATCTTTGAGTTTTGTCCAAATCCATATTGTGGACACATGTGTTGACAACCATGGGGGTCACATGTGACTCTTGTGTAGTTGCCAGTGGTGATGTGTACTGGGTGTCATGTCTATCCAGGAAGGAATGCTTTGTCTTATGATAATATTGGCATGCATAATGTATGTTGGTGTGGACACACTGACTAATGTAACAAATCATGTCTTGTCACACACAGGTACCCTGGGAAAGGAAGGATGCAACAACCTCCTGTTGACCGTCCACTGACAGATCTTCAGACCATGGAAGATCACCACTTAATACAGTTGTACCATCTGAGTAGGCAAACAATAGTGAACTTATGCCGTAAGTTGGAGCCAGATCTGATGCCAGCTATTAATTATCCAACCTGCATACCACTATTGTACAAGTCTTGTCAGTTTTGCTCTTCCTGGCACAGGGTCCTTCCAACATACAGTAGCCCTATCTGCTGGTATGTCCCAACCTATGTTCAGTCTGGTTTTGAAGGATTTCCTCTCAGCAATGTTGAAATGCTATATCAGGTTCCCCCGACGTGAGGATTTAGCCAATGTGAAGGCTGACTTTTATGGTTTTGGCCGCCTCCCACGTGGTGGGGGGAGGCCACTGATGGCACACATGTTGGCTTGGTGCCACCGCAGGCCACTGAACAAGTCTATTGAAACAGAAAGAACTTCCATTCTATCAACGTGCAAGTTTGCTGGCAGATCTCTACATATCATGTCTGTGCCTGTTATCCCAGATCAGCCCATGATTCCTTCATAATAAGGAACAGCACCATACCCCAGCCGATGTCACAACTGCACAGAGATGGTCTGGCTAGTTGGTAAGTCACGTCTGATTGTGTGTATGCAAGGACAGGTGCAACAATAATGAAGTGAGGGATTCACTGTTGCACTTATGTCCCATTCCTTAACAGGAGACTCTGCCTATCCACACCATCCTTGGTTGTTGATGCTGCTGAGGAATCCAACTATGCCAGGGGAAGTCTGCTTCAGTGAGGCCCATGGCAGAACACCTCAAGCAGTGGAGCAGGCTTTTGGGCTCATAAAGGCTAGATTCTGCTGTCTGAACAGGACTGGTGGAGCCCTCATCTACTCACCTGGGAAAGTGTGTCAGATCACTGCGGCATGCTGCATGCTCCACCCATCGCCCAACGGCAGAATATCCCATGTATCCCAGAGGTCGGGGAGCCTGCTGTGCCACTGGGTGTGACTACTGAAATGCCAAGTGAAGATGACAGTGGTGAAGAGGAAGGAGCTGACCTGCGGGAAGATCTCATAAACAGCCACGTTTCATGAGTGTAGGTATGTCATGTGATGTAATGACTGTGGCTGTACAATGAACTGTAGTTGTGAGAACGTGTGGAGTTCTGCATTTTGGAAACAGCTAGGGAACTGATACTCTGCAATAGTCAACCAAAGGCTGCTTAATGAGATAGCTTTGGACACATCCCCACCTTGATGATGTTGCTTTGTTTCTGTCAGTGTCCTTGCAATGTGCTTTGTTTTCCAGCTGCTTGCTATGTGACTTGTGTCATATTTATGGTTCCAAGACTATATTCCTTGTTTTGTTCTTTGTACAGGTACCTTCACCATGACATCTTCATGTGGGCATTTCAGAGTTGTGACATTGGCAGGTATCTGATGATGTTCTGACATACAAAGTGGACATGGATTGTTCCAGGTAATGTACGTCGCAGAGTTTGGATGTATGAGATCTGTACCAGGACAGTTTGCACAGTGTTTGGGTGGAGGTACAGAAGTGGCCATTGCACTTGTTTGGTATGCTGTAGTGGGCCTGATGCATCATGTGTGTCATGTGGTCAGAAAATATTTAGTCTTAGCTTTTGACCAAGACATTTTCCTTCACATTGACTAAACACTCTGACCTGTACATAGGTCTAGATGTTTTTCAGCATTGCAGGCCACAGTGCCTGTGCCACAACACTGACATATGTTTCTATCATACCACCAGATACATGGGAACTGGATTACTGTGACCAGGGACTGTTGCACTGCCATCTGTCTGTATCTTGAATTATGTGATATTGGGTTACTTTGGTGTGGTATGTGAAAAGACTCAGACTGCTGACATCAACCACTTTAATGTTTGCCTATTCTTCAAAACAATATCTGGCAAAGCCCTTCCTTCTGTGGTCTGGGTTCTATACCTGTAAATATGTTCATTTAATCAGTATGAGTCACCCATTCTTGTTTCCCAATAGCCCAGATATATTGACAGCCTAGGTGCTGAACAGTGTAATACTATTTGGGGTTTGACCAGACACTTGTACTAATGTGTTAGTGTGTAATGGTTGTAATCCTGAACCGAGCACTGTGCATCTGTAACATATCCCCACTTGCCCAAGTAACTTGTATCATCATCGTATGGTTCACATGGTCTCTACGTAGCTAAATGAGAAACTTAAGCAAGCAGACGAGTTTGTGATGGGTGAATTTATTACAATGCTAATACAGAAAATACATTTTTGACAGAAAGAAACAAAAATGTAAAGTGAAGGGGTCAGTCATGGTGAATGAAATCATTGGAGTAGATGCCACACCTTTGAGAGACCAAAGTCCAGAGTACTCCTCCCATTGGAACTGGTAAGTGGTTCAAGATCAGTCCACAGAGTGAAAGTTTGGCAGACAAAGGAGGTCCTTTAGGGAGAGGTCACTTGCTGGCAGTGGTGTGTGTCTTGCCATCTGCACCTCCCGGATTCTTTCTTTGCTGGACGTCCCCACTTGCGGGGGAAGGGAGCATCTCCTGCTACAAAGGCATGGGTGTCTGGGGCTGGTTCTTCATCTGGCAGGGCCTCCCTTTCATTAGCTGGCACCCATGTTGATGTGCCTGTGTTGATGAGCCAAAGAAAGGGGTAGACTGTTGTGGAAAACCCCTGCTCATGTATGCCCCTCAGCACCCCTGGTAGGGAGGCCATGTTGTCATTGTGGGGCTCAATCTGTTCCCGCATGTCTCTGTGCATGTCCCTCTGTAGCTGCTTGATTTCCCGGGGGTTTGGTCAACACCTGGCCCATTACACCTTGGGACTCCTGATAGACCCCCCAAGAAGTGGCTGATGGTGTCCTGGCCAAGAGTAGCCCCAGTGGCCTCACCCCACTAGCCTACAGCATCCCTCCCATGCACCCCTACCCCCACGGGCCTGTGCCCTTGCCACAGGCTGCCCTCTTCAACTTGTTCCTGGACCCTCATTGTCAGAAGTGTTGTCCTGCAAATCAGGATCCAAGACTTGGGGCGGGGGGCACGAGATGGTAGCTATTGTTCTAGGTACCCAGATTGGGGATGGGGGGCTAATGGTTGCTGGGATGTTGAGGCAACCGGGCTGGGAGGTGAAATTGTGGGCACAGTGAGACTTATTACTGCTGTCTGACCAGGTTGCCCAGATGAGCCAGAACCATCCTCCGCGCCCAGGAGTGTCTTCTTTAATGATGGCTCCATCCAGGGGGGAAGTGGCTGTCTGTTCTGTGGCCTCTGTGTGCTCCACATGTTAATGTAAAATTAACAATGTTACTAATTGTATTGCGACACCTACCTCCAACGGTTTAGAGTTACAATAAGCAGAAACCTTGTACAAAGTTAAGTTGCAGTTAATCCTCTTGTGCCAAGTAACCTTGGTATTGGGTGTATTGACATGATGTGTGGAGCTTGCCAATTCATTTTGAATCAAGCAGCTGCTGAAATATGCAGATAATTTTCACTTTGGAGGAAGGCCTCAAAATAATGACATCTTGCCATCAATACAGGCACAACAGTAGCTAGGCAAGATAGGGCTTTGCCTATTTTGAGGTCTAGTTGTGAGTGATGCAGGCAAACCCAGGACTTTGTTGTATATGTGACTGGGATCATCGTGTGCACAGTGCAGTGTGAATGCGTTTGCTGCCAATACCAATTTGTTGAGGCATCCTGAGACCTTAGGAATACTTGTTATTCACACTCGGTAATGTGTCATTCCTGTCCTCAAATAATTCATCTTGGTTTAGCAAGTCAAGATGGAGCTATGTTGACAGATACATCTCTGATTTGGGCATGATCTGTACTTGATCACTCCCAGGTGAGTATACTTCATTTGAGAATTGACAAACAAAGGTATTTGAACAAACTGCCACTATGCTGGTGGTCAGAATAAGAGTAACAGGGCCTCCTGGGAGTTGCAGTCAGGTCAGTCGCTCTACTTCATACACTTAATATTATCCTCCCATGTGAGTAAACTTCAATTGGGAGTTGCAAAACAGAGGCATTTAGACAAGTGTCCCCTGGTCTGGTGTTTGGATTTACAGAAACAGTGCCTCTATACACATGGTATCCTCCCAGGTGAGTTCATTTCAATTGAGAGTTGAGGAACAGTTGTATTTGGGCAAGTGAACACTGGGATGGTGGTGGTTGTAGCTACAGAAACAGGGCCTATTGAGCTTTGCAGTCAGGTCACTCCCTCTACTTCCCAACACATGACAAATGGTATTGTCCCAGGGGAGTAAACTTCATTTAAGAGTTCACTAGCAGGTGTATTTGGGCAAGTGAACACTGGGCCGGTGGTTGTAGACACTGAAACCGGGCCTGCTGAGAGTTGCAGTCAGGTCAGTCCCTCTACTTCACACACTTGACAAATAGCATCCTTCCAGGTGTGTAAACTTCAATTGGGATTTGCCAAACAGACAGGGATATTTGGACAAGTGTCCCCATGTCTGGTGTTTGGAGTTACAGAAACAGAGCCTCCTGGCCTTAGCAGTCATGTCACCCCCTGTACTACACACACTATACACAAGGTATCCTCCCAGGTGAGTACACTTTAACTGAGATTTGAGGAACAGGGGGTCTTTGGCCAATTGAAAACTGGGCTGGTGTTTGGTGTTAGAAAATAGTGCTTCCTGGCCTTAGCAGTCATGTCACTCCCTATACTACACACACACTATACACATTGTATCCTCCCAGGTAAGTACGCTTTAACTGAGAGTTGACAGAAAGAGTCTTTGGACAAGTTAACACTGCTGGTGTTTGGAGTTAGAGAAACAGTGCCTACTGGGAGATGCAGTCATGTCACGCTCTCTACTACACACACACTATATACATGGTATCCTCCCACATAAGTACACTTGAACTGAAAGTTGAGATAGATGTATTTGGACAAGTGAACCGTGGGTTGGTGTTTAGAGTTAGAGGAACAATGCCTTCTGGGAATTTTTGTCTGGTCATTCTCTCTACTTCCAAATACTTGAAAAATGTCCCCCAGATGAGTGAACTTCATCTGGGAGTGTCAAACAGAGGTCATTGGACAAGAGAACACTGGGCTGGTGGTTGGAGTTACTGAAACAGGGCCTCCTGACCTTAGCAGTCATGTCACTCTCTCTACGACACTCATATACCCATGGTATCCTCCCAGGTGAGTACACTTCAATTGAGAGTTGACAGAAAAGGTATTTGGACAAGTGAACACTGTGCTAGTGTTTGGAGTTAGAGAAACAATACATCCTGGGAGCTGCTGTCATGTCCCTCCGTCTACTACACACACTATATACATGGTATCCTCCCAGGTAAGTACATTTCAATTGAGAGTTGACAGAAAGGGACTTTAGACAAGTGAACATCGTGCTGCTGTTTAGAGTTAGAGAAACAGTGCCTCCTGGGAGTTATAGTCATGTCACTCTCTCTACTTCACACACTATACACACGGTATCATCCCAGGTGAGTACACTTTAAATGAGAGATAACCGAGATAACAGAAAGGGTCTTTATACAAGTGAACATTGCGCTGGTGTTTGGAGTTGGAGAAACAGTGCCTCCTCGGAGTTGCAGTTAGTTCACTCTCTCTACTCCCCAATACTTGACCAATGGTACTCTCCCAGGTGAGTAAACTTAATTTGGGAGTTGCAAACAAGGGTCCTTGGACCAGAGAATTCTATGCTGGTGTTTGGAGTTAGAGAAACAGTTCCTCCTGGGAGTTGCAGTCAGGTTACTCTCTCTATTACAAACACTATACAGATGTTGGTATTACATATCTGTATGCAGACTGCATTTACATTTTGGCATACATGTAACTGTTGAGACATGCCATGAGTCCTGGGATTATAATTGTACACTGAAATACTTACAGGCCCCATATGGACTAAGGGCATGCGATGGCCCTTAGTAGCTGTGATGTTGGGTCCAACGATACAGGCTGTCAGTGTCAAAACCCAGATAACGCTGGGTATTGAATGTTGGTGGGGTGTATGAACAAGACAGTCAGGCCTCGAAAAATCTTTAAAATATTACTAGACCTGCAGGTCTAGTGACTAGAATTATCTACTTGACCTAACATCAATACACTCAACCCCCAAACCAGCCTTACACAAATTTTATTCAAAACATTCTCAGCACTGACAACCCATGAAAGCTTTGGCCAACCAAATTGCTAGCAAACAGCAAATTTCAATTTGACAATCAAGTACCTCCCTGGGATGTGTGTATCAAGGGGGTGGAAGTTTGCGAGGATACCAACATAATAAATATGGCAAAAAAAAAAAAACTTTAACCTGTTACTGAAATAACATCTGTGAACAACATATCAGATGCTTGTTAGTGAAGATGCTGATGTTCTGACCTAAACTTAGAATGAAATAGGGGTTGTGTTCTTCAAATGCAATGTTTCCTGTCTTTGGAATGTTTTCTGTCTTGGAATACTTTGTCCAAGTCGGTAAGCAGGAAGTCAACACAGTGGTCTGGTGTGAATTAGCCCATCCAATGTATTTCCATTAGCATGGACAACAATGTCAGTCATTTAGGCAAGTACACACAGCTTTTTCTTTTTAACAATGTATGCTGGTAAATCCATATTGTTGCTGTGCTGAATGATTCTGGCAATCTGTAGGTAGCATCTGAGTAAAGAGCGATACACCACCCTGTATCAACTAGTAGGTGGTTAAATAACTTTGGCCAACAGGACCACTTGTATCAGGGATTTATGCAGATTTAGCCAAGAGACCAGTGTAGCCAGAACAAGTCCCTGTTCTTTCAGATAAGTGCAGTTTTGCCTATCGGACCTGGATATGGTTGTGTCCAGTAATGTGCTGTGTCCTGGGTTTGCTCTCAGCGAAAGCAAGACTGCTCGGGTTGGATGAATGTGCCAACGTTTGAGCTATCCACTTGTATTTGCATAAACTCTGACATGTCATCTATGAGGCAGTATTTAGCTCATGTTTTAATCAGTTTGTGCTGCCAAATCCATATTTTCGTTTATATTGTTGTAGTTGTGGTAAATGACTGCCAGCATGTGTTTTAAAATCTTCTTGACAATCTCAGGCTTCTGCTGAAAGTGAAGAGAAATTATACAATGCCTCATATGATTTCTTGATACCAAATATTGGCTTGCAAAAAAATCAAGCACAATAGGCACTTACTTGTTACAGAAAATGATACTTATAGAGACTTTAGCAATAAACTAGTCGCAATCTTCTGACTCAATAACAACAGTCTTGTTTCTTGAACAAAGAGGTTTGTGGCCCATAATGTGTCTCTTTCCTGGGTTTTCTGCTAGCCAATGCAAAACTGCTGGGGTTGGATCAAAAGTGTCTACGTCCGGCCCATCTACTTGGATTCGCATTAAAGCAGACAGGGTGTCATTTTTGAGGCAGGTACGAAGCTCATTTTTTAATCGGTTCATGGTGCTAAGCCCATGTTCACATATTGTTGTTGGACTGGTCTGGTTCCACTACCAGCCTCACCCTGCCCACAACTGAAACCACCTCCCCGGTGGCAACCAATGTACAGCAGAGCCCACCTTCCCATACCCGTGTCCCAAGGTCACATCAAACAACAGTATGCCCCACAGGACAGGGGCAGGAGTCAACGGTGCAAACCCAAGACAATGACGGTCCTGTTGTCAGTGGGAGGGGGCACACTGCACAAGGGGCATAGGCACGGCGGGCAAGGGCCACTGGGAGGTCAATCGTGTGCCAAGGGACGAGGCTGGTACAGGACACGACTGGCTAGGAGACCGTCTCCAGGGTCCCGGGAGCCTACCAGCAAACTCACAACAAGATGGGCCAGATACTCACCACCTTGCAGGACACGCAGAGGCTGAAGGGGGAATACCACCAGGAGGGCCAGGAAGCAGTGGTAGGCACTCAATGCCACCATGATATCACTACTAGGGGAGTTCAAGGAATTGAACAACATCCTGCGGACATCCTCAACCCAACAGCAGGCCCCATCCAGTAGTCAGGCTTTACCACTGCCACCAACATCAGCACCTGCTACTGGAATTGAGACACAGCAGGAGGACCCACAGGCCACCAGCACCCCTACAGCTGAGGTCCCCTCACCCCCTCAAAACAGGCCACCTACCAGATATCCTGCAGGACTGAGACCAAGACCAATCCCCCACTAGGAAGTGATCCTTTTTCTGAACTGTCACCCTTGTGTGCCACTGTTAAACCCTGTTGGCTGTCCAATACCAAGTACACAGCACACCAGGCAAATTGATACAGGACCTGTGAGACAAATAGCTGTACCACCCACTCTGATGAGCACCCAGACAATTACCCCAGTCTTCTGGACTGTGGTGTCATACACTTAATAAACACAAATTCCAATAAGTCATGGAACACGTCTCTTCATTGTATGTAGTGGCAATCCTGTTTCCAAGCAGCAAATATATACACATGTCGGCACCACAACAATGCTGAAGTGACAAATGTTGTGGGACACCCAGGCAGGTGTGTAAGTACATCCAAACTGTAATGATATCCAGTGTCAACGATGGCAACAGACAATACAGAAATCAGCTTACAGACAGAGATGTGACCTGAAGAGGGAAAATGAAATGGAATCAGGCTCACAGTTGTAAGGCATGTAAACAAGACATCCATCTACATAATTTGAACACATACACAGGATAATTGGCCCAGCAGGTATGATACCACATATGTAAGGGTCTGCTTAGGTACTCACATATGTGTGGGACAGGAAAGTTGTAACATAGGTATCATCCTCTATTGTTCACCTCCCTGAGTAGTCAGGAACAGGTACGTGCCACACAGCAGCTGACAATGCAGCATGACATGCCTACACAGCAGGACAAGACTGATAAGTCTCCCTAACGTATCCCCAAACAGGCAGACTGAGGACCCTAAACCTTTGGTACAACAATAAGGCTGTACTGCAATTGCACCAGCATTCCACACATGTACTTAGCAGCACTGCATTACTACTACCCCTCATGGTAAGTCAACTTCCCTTCAAGGTCGGAAACCAAGATGGAAGGCTGTAGTTCCCACACACCTTGATGCATGCAAATACTGGCTACAGACTGGCTTCAGCAATACACCTTCCATGTGCAGATGACGTACAATTCACACATACCTGTATATCATTAAAAGTAGTGACAAATCAGTTCAGTCCTGTTGTCATGTGCCTCGTCCTTGTCTGCGTCACCCTCACCATCAGAGTCACCGGCCCCAAACACTGCTCCAGCATCAATGTTCTCCTCCTCCAACAGTGGCATGTGCCTTCTGAGGGCCATATTACAGAGCATGCAGCAATGATCTTACAAACGTTCCGTGGTCAGTACTGTAGGGCACCACCAGACACATGAAGGCAACAAAATGTAGCTTTCAAGAGACCGAAAGTCTGCTCAATCACTCGCTTTGTTCGGCCATGTGCCTCATTGTACCTGTTCTCCCCTCCTGTAGTTGGATGTCTCAAAGGTGTCAGGAGCCAGTGCAGGCTGGGGTATCCGGAGTCATCTGTGTGGAAAAGAGAACATGACCATAGGTAACAATGCTAGGTAGAGTGCTGACTGTGTTATGGGGGGTACAAACGTCTGACATGGAGGGCAGAACACATACCTTTGAGACTGGCCCTTTCTCCCTGTTGCTGTGCATTACAGGGACACTGCTGTTCCTCAGGACATAGGAATCATGTAGGAATCCTGGGAATTTTGCATTCACATGTGTTATGTACTCGTCTGCAAGACACACCACTTGTACATTGAGCGAATATGTACTCTTCCTGTTTCAGTAGACCTGCTCATTGGTCCTCGGAGGTACCAATGCAATGGGAGTCTCATCAGTGGCCCCAATTAAATGTGGGACATTTGATATGTTGTAGAAGGCTGCTTTTACAGTGGGCAATTCTGGACGTTGTGGGAACCTAATATACCTGTGCACATGCTTGAGTAGGGCATCCAGCACATCCTGCAACACCTTACTGAACTGGGGCTGTGAAAACCCTGCAGCCAGTCCCTCTGTGACCTGAAAAGAGCCACTCGCCAGAAAATGCAGGACTGACAACACCTAGACTGTTGGAGGAATGCCATGGGGATTTCTCAAACCCGGCAGGTCTGGCTTCAACTGGGCGACTAATTCCCTGATGCACAAACGGTTCAGTTGATAGGTCAGCATGATGTGGCGCTCTTCCATGGTATCAAGATCTACAAGTGGCTGGTAAAATGGGGCATTCCTCATCACCCATTGTGGCGATATCTGTGCGGGGACACAAACAACAATCTGGGAACCTCTCACAATTTAGGGCACCAACTATGACATACAGCAGTCACAAAGTGTTATTCAAGCAAGTTGGCTGTTATGTTGTGGGAAGACACATTACACCACACTCTATACCTAACCAGATGTTGGCACACGATCACTGCGGCAATGGACATATACAGGACAATTACAAGTACACCTTCCATGTGTTCCACTATACTGATCATATATGCTGACAACTGTAGCAACAAGTGTGGTGATGTCACCAGACACTCACTACGTGTCATTATCCACAATGTGTGACCTGATATATCTGTTTGTGATGACATGGAGGTAATTATGCAGTGTGAACCCAGGACAGTTATATCACAAACTAATATGCCATCCGCATGTCCAGCATGCATTGTACAGCTGGAAGTGACCTCGTGCCGCCGGCGGAAGTCGTCATGGCGGAAGATGGTCTGCTCCGCTGTGCAACTCCCCATTGGTTAACACTGACATCTATGGGAGACTAGGACCAATGACGATCACCGTCCGCGGTGAAGGTCATGACTGCTGCGGTTGTAACCTCCATTTTGTATGGGCCAGCTCACTTGACTCCTGGCTTTCAGGCATGACAGACCTCCAATTCGTGTGCTGCTGTGTCCTGTCTCTTGGAGCAACAAGGGCACGCACTGCAGGGGATAAGGCCCCAGCTTCACTAGGGAGGAACTAGAGAAAGTGGTGGAGGGGGTTCTACCCCTGTATGAGCGGTTGTACGGTGCTCCAGGGCAAAAGGTGAGTACAACGTCCTTTGTCCCACAAATGTTGGGTGGTGGTTGACAATGTATGTGTGTGCACATTGACATGGCATGACTGATCAGGTGTTTATCATGCACAGCATATATGTGTGGGATATTGGCAGTGTGCATGATCCCTGTTTGTTGTGTGTCGCCAAAGGTTACTGCTGTATTGTTGTAATTAACATCATGTCCCCCATTTTCGGAATGTTTCTCATGCAGGTCAGCTTCTACCAAAAAAAAGGGTTTTGGAGTGCCATCGCCAAGGAAGTGCAGACCCTGGGGTTCACAGCCAGCGGAACACCCACTGCAGGAAGCGGTGGGAGGACCTGAGGCACTGGGCCCAGAAGACAGCGGAGGCCCACCTGGGGATGGTCTCCCAACATGGGAGGGGTGCCCATCGGACCCTGAACCCCCCTAATGGCCTGCATACTGGCAGTGGCGTACCCAGAGTTGGATGGGCGCTTGAAGGCAGCACAGCAGTCAGAAGGGGGTAAGTGTTGATTGTCAGGATCTACTGCATGGTTGTGTACTGTGACCCTCACTGGACTTGGAATTGACGTGGTCAGATGTGATTTAGGGAATGTAGAGTCCTGGTTGTCACACCCATCATGTAGGAGTGTGTGACATTAGTTATGTTGAGCCATGCAGGAAAAGAAGTGGTGGTACTGTGACACAAGTTCACCTATAGGTATGGGTCGCTCAAGTATGCTATCATGTCACTGGCTGCAATCTCCATCTCTGCGTGTACAGTTGTAGTGCACGGTGCTCATTTTGGCACTGTATATGAGTAATGACAGGCATGTTACATTAACATTGCAAGTGCTTCACTTTCTACATCAATGGACCTCTGTACCACATATACTCCACACATTCATGTCAGTTAGTTAGTGTTCCCGGTCCCTCTGTGCTCGGATTTGTATCATCCCGTAATGGATGACATGTGGATGGGTATGGTCCTGGACTAGTTAGTTGGATAAGTCATTTAGGCAGTTGATAGCCATGTAGTGGTCTTCATTCAGGTGTTTAGGTTGCAGGGATGAGGTGAGTGGGGATGCAGCAGCCCACAGGACCCAGGAGGCGGACACCAGTGAAGCTGAAGGGAGCAGAGGGACAGAGAGTGAGGGGAGCACCACAGGGGAAGAATGGAGCTACCAATACATCTGATTCAGATTCCTCCTCCGATGGCGGCTCCCTGGTGGTGGCGGACCCATCTGGGTCACCTCAGCAACACCCTTGTCCGCCAGCCCCCTCACCAGCACCGCCCTCCCTGTATCACCCCACCCTGTTGCCCTTGCCCGCTCACCCAGGCGGGTGGGTATCTCCTTTGCCACAGGCACCTCTGCCCCTGCCCCAGCCAGCCCTGCTGCCCTCAATAAGGAAGCTATTGCCCTCCTGAGGTCCATCTCTGTGGGGCAGACAACGATTGTGAATGCCATCCAGGGACTGGTATCCCAGATGCAGCAGTCCAATGCGTTCCTGAAAGCCATTTGCGGTGCCTTGTCTGGCCTACAGAGATCGGTTCAGGCTCTGGCCTCCTCGTTGACGGCAGCTAGTGTCCCTTCATCTTCCGTCCCCTCTCCAGCTACCTGTTCCCAATCCACAACCCCTCTCCCTACACCCATCCAAAGCACACCTACATACCAGCATAAACCCACTACAACAGACAAGGTGCGCAAAGACAGCCATTGGAATCACAAACATTCACACAGGCATGCACACACACAACACACATCTGCAGACACAACCTCCCCAACTCCCCCCTTGCAGTCACATCTCCACTTACACCTGCTGTAGGAAAGTACCATCTTGCCTGGCATGTTACCCCCATTCTTCACTGTATATATGTTGTTTTAGTTGTATGTGTCACTGGGACCCTGGTAACCCAGGGCCCCAGTGCTCATAAGTGTGCCTGAATGTGTTACCTGTGTAGTGACTAACTGTCTCACTGAGGCTCTGCTAATCAGAACCTCAGTGGTTATGCTCTCTCATTGCTTTCTAAATTGTCACTGACAGGCTAGTGACTATTTTTACCAATTTACATTGGCTTACTGGAACACCCTTATAATTCCCTAGTATATGGTACTGAGGTACCCAGGGTATTGGGGTTCCAGGAGATCCCTATGGGCTGCAGCATTTCTTTTGCCACCCATAGGGAGCTCTGACAATTCTTACACAGGCCTGCCACTGCAGCCTGAGTGAAATAACGTCCACGTTATTTCACAGCCATTTTACACTGCACTTAAGTAACTTATAAGTCACCTATATGTCTAACCTTTACCTGGTAAAGGTTAGGTGCAAAGTTACTTAGTGTGAGGGCACCCTGGCACTAGCCAAGGTGCCTCCACATTGTTCAGAGCCAATTCCCTGAACTTTGTGAGTGCGGGGACACCATTACACGCGTGCACTACATATAGGTCACTACCTATATGTAGCTTCACAATGGTAACTCCGAATATGGCCATGTAACATGTCTATGATCATGGAATTGCCCCCTCTATGCCATCCTGGCATTGTTGGTACAATTCCATGATCCCAGTGGTCTGTAGCACAGACCCTGGTACTGCCAGACTGCCCTTCCTGGGGTTTCACTGCAGCTGCTGCTGCTGCCAACCCCTCAGACAGGCAGCTGCCCTCCTGGGGTCCAGCCAGGCCTGGCCCAGGATGGCAGAACAAAGAACTTCCTCTGAGAGAGGGTGTGACACCCTCTCCCTTTGGAAAATGGTGTGAAGGCAGGGGAGGAGTAGCCTCCCCCAGCCTCTGGAAATGCTTTGTTGGGCACAGATGTGCCCAATTCTGCATAAGCCAGTCTACACCGGTTCAGGGACCCCTTAGCCCCTGCTCTGGCGCGAAACTGGACAAAGGAAAGGGGAGTGACCACTCCCCTGACCTGCACCTCCCCTGGGAGGTGTCCAGAGCTCCTCCAGTGTGCTCCAGACCTCTGCCATCTTGGAAACAGAGGTGCTGCTGGCACACTGGACTGCTCTGAGTGGCCAGTGCCACCAGGTGACGTCAGAGACTCCTTGTGATAGGCTCCTTCAGGTGTTAGTAGCCTTTCCTCTCTCCTAGGTAGCCAAACCCTCTTTTCTGGCTATTTAGGGTCTCTGTTTCTGGGGAAACTTTAGATAACGAATGCATGAGCTCAGCCGAGTTCCTCTGCATCTCCCTCTTCACCTTCTGATAAGGAATCGACCGCTGACCGCGCTGGAAGCCTGCAAACCTGCAACATAGTAGCAAAGACGACTACTGCAACTCTGTAACGCTGATCCTGCCGCCTTCTCGACTGTTTTCCTGCTTGTGCATGCTGTGGGGGTAGCCTGCCTCCTCTCTGCACCAGAAGCTCCGAAGAAATCTCCCGTGGGTCGACGGAATCTTCCCCCTGCAACCGCAGGCACCAAAAAGCTGCATTACCGGTCCCTTGGGTCTCCTCTCAGCACGACGAGCGAGGTCCCTCGAATCCAGCGACACCGTCCAAGTGACCCCCACAGTCCAGTGACTCTTCAGCCCAAGTTTGGTGGAGGTAAGTCCTTGCCTCACCTCGCTGGGCTGCATTGCTGGGAACCGCGACTTTGCAAGCTGCTCCGGCCCCTGTGCACTTCCGGCGGAAATCCTTCGTGCACAGCCAAGCCTGGGTCCACGGCACTCTAACCTGCATTGCACGACTTTCTAAGTTGGTCTCCGGCGACGTGGGACTCCTTTGTGCAACTTCGGCGAGCACCGTTTCACGCATCCTCGTAGTGCCTGTTTCTGGCACTTCTCCGGGTGCTACCTGCTTCAGTGAGGGCTCTTTGTCTTGCTCGACGTCCCCTCTCTCTGCAGGTCCAATTTGCGACCTCCTGGTCCCTCCTGGGCCCCAGCAGCGTCCAAAAACGCCAAACGCACGATTTGCGTGTAGCAAGGCTTGTTGGCGTCCATCCGGCGGGAAAACACTTCTGCACGACTCTCCAAGGCGTGGGGGATCCATCCTCCAAAGGGGAAGTCTCTAGCCCTTGTCGTTCCTGCAGTATTCACAGTTCTTCAGCCTAGTAAGAGCTTCCTTGCACCAACCGCTGGCATTTCTTGGGCATCTGCCCATCTCCGAGTTGCTTGTGACTTTTGGACTTGGTCCCCTTGTTCCACAGGTACCCTCAGTCAGGAATCCATCGTTGTTGCATTGCTGATTTGTGTTTTCCTTGCATTTTCCCTCTAACACGACTATTTTGTCCTTAGGGGAACTTTAGTGCACTTTGCACTCACTTTTCAGGGTCTTGGGGAGGGTTATTTTTCTAACTCTCACTATTTTCTAATAGTCCCAGCGACCCTCTACAAGGTCACATAGGTTTGGGGTCCATTCGTGGTTCGCATTCCACTTTTGGAGTATATGGTTTGTGTTGCCCCTATCCCTATGTTTCCCCATTGCATCCTTTTGTAACTATACATTGTTTGCACTGTTTTCTAAGACTATACTGCATATTTTTGCTATTGTGTATATATATCTTGTGTATATTTCCTATCCTCTCACTGAGGGTACACTCTAAGATACTTTGGCATATTGTCATAAAAATAAAGTACCTTTATTTTTAGTATAACTGTGTATTGTGTTTTCTTATGATATTGTGCATATGACACTAAGTGGTACTGTAGTAGCTTCACACGTCTCCTAGTTCAGCCTAAGCTGCTCTGCTAAGCTACCATTATCTATCAGCCTAAGCTGCTAGACACCCTATACACTAATAAGGGATAACTGGGCCTGGTGCAAGGTGCAAGTACCCCTTGGTACTCACTACAAGCCAGTCCAGCCTCCTACACCTGCCAGCACTGCATCATCACACACTGGTCCTGCTGCCATTACTGTCATACCCTTAATCACCACAACAGCAGACTCACAGACACACACCCCACACACCACATCCGCATTCACCACAACTACCGTCCCTGCCACCTGCAGCACATCCACCTCATTTACACACAATCGTAACATTCACTCACACATCTCCCATTCCCTCACCCTGCATCTCTGCCCCCTCCTCCCAATGAATGCATACGCACCCACTCCCCCACCCAACATTCAGCCACCACACACATACAGACATTGCACACACCAGCATCCAAGTACAGCACATCAACACATCAGACGAGCACTCCCTCTACCTCCACTCCCAACCCTCAATCATGAGACCGCACTGTGTACCTAAGAAAGTTTTCCTTGCCACCCTTGACCTCTTCCCTACTCCTCTCCCACCCCATGTTCCCCGTAAACGCCATGTCCCCCTGCCCCTCAGGCCCTTCCACCTCCCATTCCTCGGGTGTCCCCTCTGGTGTTTCCCCTGCTCCTCCACCAATCAAGAAATCCACCCCTCCCAGTGCCAAAGTCACCCGTCCTAAACCCAAACCAAAATGTGCCCCTTCCACATCCATGCTTCCCCCACACCCCTGAAGTGCCTGCCTGTCCCATTGATGCCCCTATGACGTGGAGGCCTATTTGCTGTCAGGAGTCAAGTTGGGCCCATTATATATATGGACTTTCTGTGTTTCTGCAGTAATGCAGGTTGAATTTGCCATGTGGCAGATAATGTAAATATTTATTTTGATTTTTTTATGGTTCAAATTACATCTGCCCACATTGCTGTGGATGGCAAGTTGAGATGCTTGTCCTGATTTCCTTTTGCATAGTGGTGTGACAGCTGTGTGCAACGGTGTGTGAGGTTTGTGTATGGATTGTGTCTGTGTTCTGCATGTGCTGGGTAGATAGTTTGGGCCATGGGAATGTAGTACTGTGTGTGACTGCTTGCTTGTGGGATTGTATGGAGTGTTGTGTGCGTACGTGTGTATGGCGCTGCATATTTGGATTTCCTTGATTGTTGGTTGTATGTGTTGTGTCACCTGTGTAATTCTTTGGATGTGTGTTCACTGCTATTGATTGTGTCATTGCTACATAGTTCATGGTGTGTTTATGTGTGGTGTCGCACAAGGTGCCTGTCTATGCCTGCACTGAGGTGTTTGAGTTGTGTGGTTATGGGTTGCGTTGGTGGTGGTGGTGTGCGTTGTGCTGTATGTTTGGCACGTATCTGCTTGGCTCTGTGTGAGTATTGGGTACTTGCCATTGACTTATGTTGTGTGTACCTGTGTGTGGTCTTAGCTGTCTGTGCGAGGAATGTGTGGGAGAGAATCACTGCCATTTCCTCCCTTCTGTGCTACGCGTACTTACAGTTGTCGTCTTCATTGTTGTCGGTGGCCCTGAAGGTGTATGGTGAGATACAATGCTGGGAAAGCTAGCAGTTCGTCTGCCATGGCGGCCACAAAGGCATCTCTATGCCTGGAGGTGGGTGTCTCCTTTTGTACTTTCTGTTTCTGCCAGGTTTTTCGTACTGGCCAGCCCGCCCCGGATATCCTGGCGATGTGGTGACTCGGAATATCGCAGGCGGGACATTGGCTTCCGCCGCCGGATGCTGCTGGTCGACGGTGGCGGTGCTGGCTGTGAGTTGTCTGTGTTGCGCTGGATTCACCGCCTTACTTGTTATATGTCGGTCTGCACCACCGCCGGCATGGCGGTTCAGTTACCGCAAAACTCGGAATTACCACCTCAGTGCCAGCAAGGTTAGGAAACTTCCTGCAAACTGCACAATACAAAACTTGAGACTGTTATTTAAAATGGACTCTTCTGGGACACTCCGTTCGTTTCCTTTTCTTCAATCACTGCCCACTTAAAATATTCAAACTATTTCTGTTCGACAGCTCTCGGTCTTTTTGTTCGATCATACTCCCTTTGCTTTTGGTGGATTTCTTCTAGTGACTCCTTTTTTCCAACAGCTAAACTCTCTCCTGCATTATTCAGTAGATTTTTAGCTCCAGTGGTTCTTCCCAACCACAACCTGATGTCTGCCATTGTTGCTGCACTCTCTGCCTGTTATCTGCCTTCTCCTCCCTAAACAGCCTGCACTGCTTCTGTCCTGGGAGCTTCAGAATCTTGCAAAAGAAAAACAATAACTCTAACTAATTTAGTATAACGTGACCTGTTTACAAACTACTCACTTTAAAGGCTTAACAATTTTGCTTTCCATAATTAGACTGCTGCAAAGATCTGTGTATATATGTCACAGGCCATTAAACCTCGAAACTGACAGCCGCCTGTTAGTGGCATGAGTGTGACTTTTAAGGTGATTCTTGTACACAATTAATGCAGAAGTAAACGGAACAGAGCCTGCCCGCTCCCTGCATTGCGTACCTATTCCTGGCATGCAGGTCCTGCGTGGTCTAAATGGTCTATCTGGCCTGATACGGCGGTCTGTACTGCATGGCCGTCATTGGACATGCCTGTAATGCCCCTTTCTCCCGTCCACTGGTGGACCCTGGGGGTGGATACACAGGTCAGTCCTCTAAGACAGGCGAGGTCAGAAGTGCCCTCTCCTGGGAGGCCTGTCATTCCCATGGCTATCTCTGGGCGGTGCAGGACTTCTGCCTGACATGATAATGCTGACCCCTGCATTTCGCGCTGCCCAGGCAGATATAGTGCACCGGTGCATTTTAGTATTTTCATGTCAGAAACAGAGGACTGGCACAGGCAACCGGATAATTCATTCTAGTTCCATACCCAGGAAACGGCGTGCATCTTCTTTTCACCTGCTCAGAAAGGATTAAAAAAAAACACACACACAATAAAATCAGCCCTTGGGTAGCTTAATTTTCCAATCATTTTCAAATCAGTGCAGTGAAAAAGCTGGGCTTCCCCGGGCGTGGGTGTATCAAGAACTACCAGAGAATGCCATGCATCAAAGATAGTCTTTTGGCATGCAGGAGGTACCTTTCTGCTGTTCTTTTGTGTTTGTTCCATGCATGTGTGTTTTTGCATGTGTGAATGTATAGACTGCAAGTGCAGGCTAGTGTTTGTGTGCGTATTCTCACTTTTGCGTATGGGCCTGTTGAGAGTAGATCTGTGTGTGTGTGTGTGACTTTAGTCTCAGTATGCCTGTGTGTTTACCGTACATTTGTGAGTCTGTGCTTGTGTGTGCACCTGTGTTTTGTGTGAGCCCTTGTGTTGAAATGACAGCATAACTGCATATGCAAGTATTGTGTACGGTCATCTATGTGGCCTTGGATGTTCGAGTGAAGGAATAATTGCATGTACCTGTTTATGTGTTTGTATGTGCATGCCTATTTTTTTTTTAAATATAATTGCGTTTGAGTGTGTATACTATGCTTCGGTCATTGTTAGGGTGTGCACAATCCTATGCTGTTTATGTGCTTCTGTCTTCTATGAGTGTGTGTGCAAGTCTGTGTGTTCGCATTGCATGTTTATGTGCACTTGCACTATGGTTGTGTAAGTAAGCATACTTCTGTGTAGAACTATTGTCATCAAAAGCAGTGCTTAATTTGTAAATAAAACTGTGCCGGTGCCCAAGGTCTCCCTCTCAAACACGCGGCTGCTGCAATTAAATGTGAGAGCACAGAACACTGAGGCAGCATAATCCTGAAGCCATCTCAGACCTCTTCAATCCATTTAGACCCACTCTCTCCCCCCTCAGCTCACTCTTGTAGCTTTCTGCTATTGTGACGCTTTTTCATTTTTCTCTTTCTTCGTCTTTTCCATATTTGTCTTTTGCTCAGAGTAAATGCTTGAGGCAGTAGAATAAGTTCCGTCCCTCAAAAATAAGTGCTGGTGCCTCGCGCTGGAAACAACAAGCACAAATTAAGCACTAACTTCTTTTAACATTTCAGAGAAACAGCAGAATTTCCTCCTATTGATAATATGGTGGTGGCGACCGGGGCAGCAATCGTATCTGGCACCCCCACGCCATGATTAACTCAAACATCACCATGAGTTATCTTGAAGTTGTAATTGTCTCCAGAAGGCTGGATGCATAAGGAACTGCAGGTGCTTTTAAATCACAATTTTCCTAAGTTATTGTTAAACACAGAGCCCGACTGAGGTCAGCGCCCCCACATTCATGCCAACACCCGGTGCGGCCGCACTTCCTTAAAGCCGGCCCTGGCTGGAGTCAAGTGCACTGTAACGCAACACGTACAAACACATGTTTGTGTCCTTGTTACATCAGCTGCATAAATATGCAATCAGATATTATTGAGGATCGGAAGGTCGGAAAACAAAGGTATTATTGAGGATCGGAAAGTCAGAAAACAGAGGTATGATTGAGGATCGGAAAGTTGGAAAACAGAGGTATTATTTAGGAGGAAAGCGAGCTGTGCCAGCTTACCTGCTGCCTCGATGGCCTGCTGCTGGTGGAGTGGACACTTATTTATTGGGCACTACTGGAATATGGCAGTGTGCCCAGCCAGTTTTGCTGCCACCACAAATCTGCACAATGATTTGGAAACGCAGTTAACATGCTTCTCACTATGTATATCCCACCCTCATTGTAATCAGCCAATGAGAAGTGTGTAAACATGCCCATACACTATATCCTAGAAGGCAGGCACAATTTACCTACCATCGGATTTGTTGATTGCAACAAAGCTTCATGAGTCGGAGCCCGCGCTGCAATCAGCCAATCAACACCTCTGCTTTTCACCTCTAGTGCCTCGTAATTGTAGATTAGCACAGCAGCACAGCTCATTCGCTAGGCCGATCAAGTACACCTGATAACCAGCTCGCCCTGAATGAAATGGACTCGCCATAGCGAGTGGGCACGTTCATTTTTCAAGCCCTGGACAGTGGGTAAAGGTGAGCTGTGAGCATGCATGACAGCATTTCTGTGACATTTTTTGTTGCAACTTACCAGACTCCACTCCCCCAGGTATTCCTGTGAAGCTCTCAAGATGCAGGATGGCCAAGTCCTTCTCCTCACAGGGAAAGAGATGTAATGGGGCATGGGGAGGGCTACCGCCAATCTTCTTGGTCTGAAGCTGGTGCTTGGAGACCAGGGAACTGATCTTGCCCAAGAGGTCATTCCACCCCTTCATGATGTCCTCCTTTGTGAGCAGGGTGGTGCCTATACCATTCACTCTATCAACAATCTTGTCCCACATTTCCATTTTCCTGCTGAGAGGAGTATTCTGGACTTGGGCTCCAAACAATTGTGACCCTACTCTTGTGATTTCATCCACCATGACAACATCCTATGAAAAACGTGGATTTTTAGAACGTGACATGGTGGGGAAAAAAAATGGGTGACAGTGACTTATAAAACAGGGGAAGTGTAAAAGGGTGTAAATAGACAAAAGTGTGTGCAGAGTGTTCTATGTGACGGTTAAAAAATGGGTGCCTAAAATATGTACTCTCTGGAAAAAGGCGCTCTGGCCTCTGTGTCTTGCTGTGTAAATGCAAAGGATTGTGGCCTGTGAGGGTGTGTGTTTTATAGTGTTATTTGCCGCAGAGTCCAATGCGGCAATATGTGCCAGCTACGTTGTTTTTAAATTCATCCAAAGTGCAGTAGTTTGTTACTTAGCCGACCGCAAAACGCTGTGGTTTGGTCTGCCATTGGCAGACCGCCATGAAGGAACTGCCACAGCAACTGTGTGCTTGTAACATGCTCGGTGGTTGGTCACAGTGCTGATGGTCGGACCACCTATATACAAGCCACCGCGCGGCTGGCAGTCTGCTATTTGTGCTTGGCGGTCCTGTCTGTGTAACTTGTAATAGTGTGGTCAGCCAGCATGACTGTCTTTTCAGGACCACCAACCTGGCGGTCTGACTGCCAAACTCGGAATGAGGCCGCAAGTGTCTCATGAAGCAATCAATGAATTCTGTCTTGAATATCTTTTGGATGAGGGTGCAGAATGTCCTCGATAACGCCATAGTGGGTCTTAAGGTAAGTGACATGTTCTCCAACGATGAATACAGTTCCCTTAAGGTTAGAGAAATTCCTAACAGACTGTACATAATTTATACCAAAAAAGCTGAAAAAACAAATCTGGCCATAACAAGTGAGAAATTGCAGCAAACTGACCTCATACAGGGCGTTTGAGAGGAAAAACTTTGAACACTATAAGCGAAAAAATAATATAATGAAGCTTTTACACATCGAGAACTGAGACTGAGTGAAAGTCTAATTTTGCATGACGAAAAAATAAGTATTTGTTTTGCTTTACACTATACACACACACTCTTGTTATAAATACACAACATGCATACAAACATTTCAATCATTTTAATTTTGCAATAACAAAGACCAAAATGTTGAGAACATTTTTCTTAAATTCGCCTCCAGCTATCATAGCCATTTGCTAACTAGCAGGATAACAATGCATTTTTATACATTTTTTTAAACTGAAAGAAGTGATACTGTTGTACCTCTAAACCATAAATTAAGTAAAAACAACTGTCAGATAAGCTCCTTATGCAGAAAAAGTTGCAGGTTTACGAAAGAAGTTCTAATAAAAAATTACATACAAAGTATAAATAAAAATAACATCAGTTTGCTTCTGCGAGTTTCTTGTAGCGCTAGTGATACCTGGATAACTAAAATGGTACATTTTGTACAATACTGTTCTGTCCAAAATGTGTCAACATGTGCCTATGGTACAGTGTTGCAACTACATTCAAGTAATTAAACAACAACCGTGGGCTAGGTAAACTCTCAAACAAGCCTTTTTAGTGTCTTCAAATTTAGTCATTTGTATTCTATAGTACACATTTTAAAGTGCATGCATTTAGGTAAATAAACTATAATCCCAAGTATTCTGCAAATACATATCTACAGTTCCAAATGCTATCTTATTAGTGCAACGGCATTTCTTAAATAGGATTTGTTTGCTCTGAAAGGGTTTTGTTCTAAAAAATAAATGCATTCCATACAGTTGTTGCTCTTCTTTGGTCATCACTGTAACTATCTGTATAGGAGATGGCATCTAGTAATCGCCACTATTTGTGTTTGCTGGTAGCCTAGCCAAACGTGCTTTTTCTATTTTTTTTTAGTGTAAGAGGTAGCTTCAAGAATTGCGTAAACATTTATTTGTAGGTCCGTTTGTAAGCACAGTATACTTTTTACTCCATTTCCTTTTAAGACCTTACAAACTGAAGCATACCCATTTAAGTTAATGGTTTGTAGTGAATGTTGCAACTGTGTATTTTAAACCGGTAACTAATATTAGTGTTTTCACTTAGTGTAATACTTGTGGCACAACATGTGATCACAAAGAGGTATGTTTTTCAGTGCACCGCCGTTCTTCCAGAGGCATCTAGAGAAACACAGAAATGATTCAACTACTGAAAACCTCTTCTTCATACTGATCAAATACGCCATCCTGAGGATTTGTATTGGGCAAAGCTGCCAGTAAACATAGTTCCATTCTATTCATACAACTGTCTGTGCAGTAGTGAGAGACTGAGCCGCAGACCCAGATTTGTCCAAAGAGGAAGAGGCGGAACGGTTAGTAAGCTCCCTCTGCAGCTCTTCCACTCTTTTTTGAAGCTCTGTCCGCTTTGCAAGAAGTTCTTTATGTCTGCTGTAAATGGGTTCCTACAAAGAAATATGCAGTGGCATTAGATACATATATTAACAATGTAAATAGTAAAATCTTTCAAAGAAGGCATCTGTCCACCTCGATGGCAATGTAAAGCATGGTCATTTTTTCTCGTCACAGCCCTTGTTACAATGAGGTGCATCCAAACTCCTGATAATGGCTACCTTGAGGTATCCATAAACTTAGGTAAAAAAAGTTCTTACGATAGTGAGTAATATCAAGAAAACATTTTTCTTAAAAGAGATAAGTCAGACCAAATTACCAAGATCCCCTGTCATAACCAAGTCTGGTTTGGCTGTATCCTCTGGAAAGATACTGGATAAGGAGTTGTGCAGGGAACAGAACCCTACAATGATGAGAGGTGTGAGGGTCTCTGGTATACTGGGCACGCACCTCACCTTTGAGGTTCTCACCTTATTTGGTAACTGCTAAACTGAGGACTAAATTTACTTGAAAAGTATCTTAAGTTGTCGCACAAATCAGAGCTGTTTGTGCAAGAGCAGTCTGTGATCTTCTATTGGCACCTGTATTCCATGTCATCCATGTGTAATTTTATTGTAACTCAAAAACTCTGCAGTTCTCGGGGGCCTCCTTTCAGATGGGCATGTGGCTACACTTCTTCCAAAATCAATGGCAAACAGACTTTGCCTCCATCTTTTATCCATCTTTACATCCTCTGGGTATCGAGCTAGGGAATGGCATTCTTTGTAGTGCTCAGGAAAAATGTTTTTTATCAACTTGTGTTACTTTCCCTCGAGCTCTCGTTTAATGATATGGAGATTACAACTGTTTGTATTTGAATCAATTTGCCCTCTGCAATAGTGTCGGTGAAGCATATCATACAAAGTGTGGTATTCCATTTTACCTGCCTCAGATTATGACTACAGATGTCAGCATGGTTTAGGAAGGTGTGGGTGAGGTCAGAAAGAGATAACTTTGGACTCATTCTCTCAGTTCACAAATTATGGAAACTTCTGCAAATGCCATGAAGTTCCAACTGAATGAAATTGCCAGCAGTTCTCCAAGCACTCCAAAGCTTTCTTGACGATTCTGAGGCCTCACTCATGCATAACAACCTTGACAATATCATGGTAAAACAGTGTAAGAACAAACAGGGAGGCCTACTGTCTGGTGCTCAAGCAAACCAGGCTATCTGGTATGTGGATAAGGAGAATCTACTTGGTCTATCTGTTTCTCTCCATGGCCTATTCTTGCCCGATACTAGTTTCACCTCTGACACTGTTGGCCTGGAAGGTCAGTTGTAGGGTCTCCAGCGTCAGGGTCTTTTCTTGACTTTGTTAATGCAGCCACCCAGGCATCCACCTGCAGGCTATGTAACAGCACCGGTGTGTTCAGGATTGGGTGTCACTTTGTCATGACCCGAATCATTATTTTTTGATTGAGACTTTCTCAAAAGCGTTAGAAGTAGTTATGCTTCACTACACTACACTACCAGTGGGCAGCAATTACAGCACCTTGACAGAGTATGTAAGATGTTGTGAGTGAGTCATATTTTGAAGGCTTACTCTTGGTAAAGGGCTCCGATAGGCCACTTCTTTTGAGCTGTGAGCGCCGCCTCCCTTGCTATAGTCTTTGCAGAATCATCTGAAGAATTACTTCAGAGCGTTGCTTTACTGCTTCTGCAAGTATGGAAACCTTTGGTCCCTAGGGAGAGGGTCACATTATTGCTCATTAAAATTTGCCCTTACTGTTTCCTTTGCCATCACCAACGCCAGTCTGTGTTCATTGTGGTGTTATATTGATTTGTATAGTTCACTAATTTCCCAAGTGGGTTTCCATTTGTTGGCAAGGTATGTAGATTTGTGGTCCCTAAGGTGCTTATACGAAGAGCCAGATCTTCAGCTTCTTGAGTTATTATTGCCATCTCGCCACAAACTCCTATCTCCTCCTGACGTACAGCAAATGTGTAATGTCCAAAAGGATACAGATAGAGGGCCTGGACCTGCTAGCATCTAATTCTACCCAAGAAATGGAGTCGCAAAAGCATATCAATTGTAACCAATTAATCAAGAAGAAGATTGAGGGATGCATGATAGTCACACTCAGTGTACCAAAGACCAAAGTTACATGCCGCTGGCTGGCAGGGTGCAATCCCATTTGCTCCACATCATCTGCACTATCAGGTGGCTTGGTATGGGTGCAGTAACGTGAAGGCTAATCTATTCACCTCGGGCCCAGGACGTGTGTTTTGCAACGTGCCGGCGCTCTAGACAGGTACAGACTCTTCCAGCAATAGCATAAAAGTAAATAATCCCATCACTGACAAATGTATGGTTCGCTGGATAATCAGCATATGCTTTGTTATTGTCTCCTAATCTGCACCACCAGCTTTGTTTAAACAGGAAAAACAGGTGTTCGTTGGAGTACAGCGTCGCCGTAGTTTAAAGGTTTAGCTATCATTGCTTTTGAGGGAGCCAGCGGCATCAGTGAAGGGCCAGCTCCCTCCTCGTGCACTCCAGCGAAGTTAGCAAGCCCCTCGGGCACAATGTTTTTGTATCGCTCTGCCCTTTCATGACAACCCAGAAACCTAAGGTTGCTGTGGTTTACCCCAATTCCAAATACATTTAGTTTCCTTCTACAGAACAATCTCATTGCCCATTCTGGAGACATTTTGTGTGACAGTGTCCTCTATTTCTTTTGTTGCATGCATCCTACTAGCCACCGCGCAAAAGTTGGCTCAAAAAGGTTAATTTCTATTGAGGCTCTAGCTATCTCATGTTCCAGTGCTGCCCGAGAATCCTGAATGGCTCTGAGGCGATCAGAGGGTGTGGGGTGTAAAGCTAATTCACAGGGCCTCCGCTGGCCACCTTTGTCTATTGAAAAAAAGGAATCACTTTAACATCATTCCATGTGTTCTATCACTGATCATCTTGTTGCCCAGAACGGCGCGCGCACACAGCCTGAAATCTTCCAGCCAGGAGCTTCCAAAGTGCAGCAAGATATGACCTCGGCAGTCAGGACAAGAAGACACACTAAGATCTCAAAGGGGCACTTGCTAGCGCCCAGCTGCTCAAATAATCCACATCGAGCAGGCTCGGCGCTTCACCGTCCCGGGGGTCTACACATTCCTTACTATGCCTTTTACTGAGCATGTCTTCCATTTTTCTTTTGCATTTCTCTTATCTACTCTTCTAAATGTGCCCTTCCGTATAAAAAGCACCGCATGCACACGTCTTTTCAGTCACTCACCTGTGGTTTCATTCTTGGATTCCATCTTACGTAGTACCCTGTCCAGAGCTCTAGATGACGCATGCTAGCCACCGGAAACAGAACGTGGTCACAGTAGTTTACATATAAGGGATTCGTGAAATCCTCAGGTTGGCTATTTATGAAGGACCACAGGGAGACAGTTTCTTTAAGCAAGCCCTGTGAAAAAAGCAGACAAAACATACATCCATAATTACATTTCATGAAAGCGAAGGATTCTTCGACTGAAAGCGGGCATGCGTATGTATCTTGCTATTTGTATTGATTCGCATGAATGTAGTTAAACTGATGAGGGAACCATAAGTATCACCACCATTCCAATCTCAGATTACAATACAATTTCTATAAAACTTCAGTACTCATTATATCATCATCTTGGAATATTCCTTGCATAGCTAACCACGCAGCATCCTCTTATTAACATTTGGAGATAGGCTTCACTTCGAATATTTTCCTACTGGCATGTTCGATCTTGGCGACTTGGAATTGTCTAACCTTTTGAATCTGGGTAAGGAAGTCTCACATGAACATTGTGATTACATATAATTAACTTTTCCTTATCCCTTACATGTATAAACTCCACTTAACTCAAAGCAAACCATCAGCAGTCATCCAGGTCTTACATAAGGTCATACAAAACATCAAACAAAAGCCACAACAATTCCTAATTTTTCTCATTTTACTAGGCCAAGTTTAGTTTCTGCTCTGGCTGTTACACAAAATTGACTAACTGATAGTCCCAGAATCGTTGTCGGTTCACACTATATGTATGTGCAGCCTCTTAGCTCATCATCATATACCCATCTACTGAATTCACAAACTGCAGCTGCGTGGATGGAAGGGACCTTGTTGCCAGCGCAAATGTGTTGTGCCTCCATCCTCCAGAAATAACAAAATATTGGGAAGTATCAAACAAAGATATGTCATTATGCATTGGCTCCCACAGGCCGCATGCGGACAGTCATCAGGTGCCCAGACTATCAACCAACCACAACCATGTGGTTGAAGGACGGCATTTAAGGCTGTCCGGGTAAATGTAGGTGATATATTTTTGTACTCTAATTAGGGAGTTGGAATGGAATCATGTACAAAAATTGGAATGGTATCATGTACAAAAAACAATCAATCAACTTTATTGTTTCAGCTTACAAATATGTGCCATAAAATATGCAACACAAACTCAGGTTATAAAAACATAAAAATAAAAACGTGTACAAAGTAGTGCTATACAATAAAGTTATTTCTCTTCAATTACAGTTAACAGGCCAGCAGTACACTTCCATAAATTGGGTAACAATTCTCTTAGATTACTGTGCAAAAATAAACTTGGTAATAAAGTGAACGTGCTTCCCAATACCCACATTAGTCCATAAGGTCCGGTGGAGTGCTTACATCTCAAATGTTAAATAGGAGGAACACTTGGCTGAAGAATAATTATAAAAGTTAGTAAAAAAAAATAATAATCTACTTTCTGACATACCTATCAAATAAAAACATACGCAATAAAACGTAATGTAACACATTCTAATCTTACTACATTCAGCTTGTGCAAATGGCTCATAAACTATTAAAGCTGGAACATATTCAAAGGAGCTGTAGGTATAGACCCCATCTAAAGCAAAAAAAACACTTGTCAATGTCATCTCCCACCACATGACTGGGCAACAAATCCTTGGGTATACGAACCTTCTTGTCTCCATCAGGTACTGTATGTATGGTGCCACCATCACTGCTGGACCCAAACTGCCTAGCCTTGAGGTCTAGCTTCTTTAGACTCAGTTCATGAGCCAGAAATAATTTCTTTTCTGCCAGGGCTCTCTCAGCCTTCCTCTCTTCTGCCTTCATTTTTAATTTTGCCAACTACAGCCTGAATTCTCTCTCCTTTCCTCTGCGGTAAGGCCAAGACTTGAGACAATGCTTCCTTGTCTTGCATGGGGGCAGAAATCCAGCAATGTCACCCCCATTGTTGTTGGCAGCTCCTCGGGAGAGCCATTCTCTTGCTCCCCCAACTCATCATGCTCTTGGGAGTGGGATTCTGCCCAGGTACTCGGCGCCTTTTAGTACTCCTACTTCTTGGAGGCTTCATGGGTAGGTACCCCCATACCCTTGCAAAGTCCCTGTGTAATTGTGTACTCCTCCAGCTTAGCCAGGTCAAACTCCCCAGCTCCACTTGTGAACCCAGGCAGAGACATGATGTATAGGATTTAAAAGATGCAAAGCAGAAAAAATTGCAGAAAAAGAAAACAAATCAAATTGACCTTTGACTGTGGGTAGGTAGAGTACACGTAGCTATTGTATGGCACTGCACAAACACAAAGTCCTATCCTCACCGCTGATCACCAATCTTAGAAATGGAGGTCTCTAGTTGGCAGAGGTATGTATCCTTTCCAAGTAGGGACCACAATCCTAAACAGGGTAATCCACAACACAATCCAAATTATCCTGTGCTCACCCTCTGGTAGCTTAACATAGAGCAGGCGCAGTTTGTTTCCACGCTGCAAGGTGATGCGTCGATTTCCATGAGTGCAGCCTTGGTTCCTCACTGCGATGAGGGATATTTTGACGCCCAGGGATGATGAGTTGAAAATCCTTGATGCGATGGTAGAAGGACCAGGCACTGCGTTGACCCAGTAGGTGATGCAGTGATTTTTCCACCGCGAGGCAGGAGCTGCGGTGATTTCTGCAGGCGTTGCGTCGATTTTCCGATGCACTGGGATTTTCTTTTCTGGGGTGGAGTCTTTGTGGCCCTGAGACTTCAGAATGTGAGGCAAGCTCAATCCAAGCCCTTAGAGAGCACTTGTGGGGAAGGCAGAGTCTTTGCAGCAGAGTCAGAGGCCAGCAGGGCAACAAACAGGACAGCAGTCCTTCTCAGCAAAGCAGTCCAGATGAATCCTTTAGGCAGCCAGGCAGTCCCTCTGACAGAGTCCAGGTGTAGATCGAGAAGTGTCTGGTTTGGTGGAGGCGCAGCTAGATAGAGTCTCTACCAGATAATTAGTTACTGAAGGTAAGTAAATTGTTCATCTGATAGAGACTTCTAGCTGCAGATTCCTTACTTTAGAATAGATGCCCAAGCTATAACTCCTGGTGGTGGGTCTGAAGGATACATTTCATACCAGGAAGTCCTGCAGGATAGACCGGGCAAAATGCCCCTCTTTCCTCAGCTGGCTATCCAGGCAGTAGTGTCTTGCAAACGAGCGCAATGAAGCCCACATTGCCGCTTGGCAGATGTCAATTACTGGCATGCCACGAGCTAACACAGTGGTAGCAGCTTTTCCTCTGGTAGAGTGAGCCCTCAAACCGTCCAGAGGCTGCTTCTTGGTCAAAGCGTAGCACATCTTTATACAGAGAACGACCCAGCGTGAAATGGACCGTTTCTGCACTGCCCGACCCTTCTTTTCACCAACGGATCCCACAAAGAGTTGGTCGTTCACCCGGAACTCTTTTGTGCGGTCAAGGAAGAACGATAACGCTCTTTTTTTGTCCAGCCGATGGAGAAACTCCTCTTCCTTAGAGGGATGCGGTGGCGCAAAGAAGGTGGGCAAGGTGATATTTTGACTCAGATGGAAAGGGGTCACCACCTTAGGGAGGAAAGAGGCACGAGTTCTGAGGACCATTTTATCAGGATATATCGTGAGATACGGCAGTTTCGATGATAAAGCCTGCAGCTCACTCACTCTCCTGGTAGATGTAATTGCCACCAAAAAGGCTGTTTTGATGGTGAGCAGCCGTAGAGGACAGTTATGTAAGGGCTCAAAAGGAACACACAAATTAGGAAAGTAAGAACAAGAATACATGCGCTATAGCACTAGTCAGCAGTGATAAAGTGTGCAGAGTCCTAAACTCAGCACAAACAGGGTCAGAAAAATGGAGGGAGGTAGGCGGAACTTTGGGGGATGACCACCCTAAGGCTATCAGGTCTTACAGGGGTGAAATAAATTAATCCCAGATATGACCCCCCCCAAATCAAGTTCCACAAGTGGAGACATGCAGATGGATTATAGAGTTCTTGTATTAGATACTATTTAATGTACAAAAACAATTCAGCATGAATGTCGAGCACAGAGATGTAGCATGCACACTGGGAGGACATTGTTACATTTTCCCCTTGTAGGAGGCTGGACTGGCTTGTAGTGAGTACCAAGGGGTACTTGCACCTTGCACCAGGCCCAGTTATCCCTTATTAGTGTATAGGGTGTCTAGCAGCTTAGGCTGATAGATAATGGTAGCTTAGCAGAGCAGCTTAGTCTGAACTAGGAGACGTGTGAAGCTACTACAGTACCACTTAGTGTCATATGCACAATATCATAAGAAAACACAATACACAGTTATACTAAAAATAAAGGTACTTTATTTTTATGACAATATGCCAAAGTATCTTAGAGTGTACCCTCAGTGAGAGGATAGGAAATATACACAAGATATATATACACAATAGCAAAAATATGCAGTATAGTCTTAGAAAACAGTGCAAACAATGTATAGTTACAATAGGATGCAATGGGGAAACATAGGGATAGGGGCAACACAAACCATATACTCCAAAAGTGGAATGCGAACCACGAATGGACCCCAAACCTATGTGACCTTGTAGAGGGTCGCTGGGACTATTAGCAAATAGTGAGAGTTAGAAAAATAACCCTCCCCAAGACCCTGAAAAGTGAGTGCAAAGTGCACTAAAGTTCCCCTAAGGACAAAGTAGTCGTGTTAGAGGAATAATGCAGGAAAGACACAAACCAGCCATGCAACAACTGTGGATTTCCAATCTAGGGTACCTGTGGAACAAGGGGACCAAGTCCAAAAGTCACAAGCAAGTCGGAGATGGGCAGATGCCCAGGAAATGCCAGCTGCGGGTGCAAAGAAGCTTCGACTGGACAGAAGAAGCTGAGGTTTCTGCAGGAACGAAAAGGGCTAGAGACTTCCCCTTTGGTGGACGGATCCCTCTCGCCTTGGAGAGTCGTGCAGAAGTGTTTTCCCGCCGGAAGAACGCCAACAAGCCTTGCTAGGCGCAAATCGTGCGTTTGGCGTTTTTGGACGCTGCTGGGGCCCAGGAGGGACCAGGAGGTCGCAAATTGGACCTGAAGAGAGAGGGGACGTCGAGCAAGACAAAGAGCCCTCACTGAAGCAGGTAGCACCCGGAGAAGTGCCAGAAACAGGCACTACGAGGATGCGTGAAACGGTGCTCGCCGAAGTTGTACAAAGGAGTCCCACGTCGCCGGAGACCAACTTAGAAAGTCGTGCAATGCAGGTTAGAGTGCCGTGGACCCAGGCTTGGCTGTGCACAAAGGATTTCCGCCGGAAGTGCACAGGGTCCGGAGTAACTGCAAAGTCGCGGTTCCCAGCAATGCAGCCCAGCGAGGTGAGGCAAGGACTTACCTCCACCAAACTTGGGCTGAAGAGTCACTGGACTGTGGGGGTCACTTGGACAGAGTCGCTGGATTCGAGGGACCTCGCTCGTCGTGCTGAGAGGAGACCCAAGGGACCGGCAATGCAGCTTTTTGGTGCCTGCGGTTGCAGGGGGAAGATTCCGTCGACCCACGGGAGATTTCTTCGGAGCTTCTGGTGCAGAGAGGAGGCAGGCTACCCCCACAGCATGCACAAGCAGGAAAACAGTCGAGAAGGCGGCAGGATCAGCGTTACAGAGTTGCAGTAGTCGTCTTTGCTACTATGTTGCAGGTTTGCAGGCTTCCAGCGCGGTCAGCAGTCGATTCCTTATCAGAAGGTGAAGAGAGAGATGCAGAGGAACTCGGATGAGCTCTTGCATTCGTTATCTAAAGTTTCCCCAGAGACAGAGACCCTAAATAGCCAGAAAAGAGGGTTTGGCTACTTAGGAAAGAGGATAGGCTACTAACACCTGAAAGAGCCTATCAGCAGGAGTCTCTGACGTCACCTGGTGGCACTGGCCACTCAGAGCAGTCCAGTGTGCCAGCAGCACCTCTGTTTCCAAGATGGCAGAGGTCTGGAGCACACTGGAGGAGCTCTGGACACCTCCCAGGGGAGGTGCAGGTCAGGGGAGTGGTCACTCCCCTTTCCTTTGTCCAGTTTCGCGCCAGAGCAGGGGCTAAGGGGTCCCTGAACCGGTGTAGACTGGCTTATGCAGAATTGGGCACATCTGTTCCCAAGAAAGCATTTCCAGAGGCTGGGGGAGGCTACTCCTCCCCTGCCTTCACACCATTTTCCAAAGGGAGAGGGTGTCACACCCTCTCTCAGAGGAAGTTCTTTGTTCTGCCATCCTGGGCCAAGCCTGGCTGAACCCCAGGAGGGCAGATGCCTGTCTGAGGGGTTGGCAGCAGCAGCTGCAGTGAAACCCCAGGAAGGGCAGTTTGGCAGTACCAGGGTCTGTGCTACAGACCACTGGGATCATGGGATTGTGCCAACTATGCCAGGATGGCATAGAGGGGGCAATTCCATGATCATAGACATGTTACATGGCCATATTCGGAGTTACCATTGTGAAGCTACATATAGGTAGTGACCTATATGTAGTGCACACGTGTAATGGTGTCCCCGCACTCACAAAGTTCAGGGAATTGGCTCTGAACAATGTGGGGGCACCTTGGCTAGTGCCAGGGGGCCCTCACACTAAGTAACTTTGCACCTAACCTTTACCAGGTAAAGGTTAGACATATAGGTGACTTATAAGTTACTTAAGTGCAGTGTAAAATGGCTGTGAAATAACGTGGACGTTATTTCCCTCAGGCTGCAGTGGCAGGCCTGTGTAAGAATTGTCAGAGCTCCCTATGGGTGGCAAAAGAAATGCTGCAGCCCATAGGGATCTCCTGGAACCCCAATACCCTGGATACCTCAGTACCATATACTAGGGAATTATAAGGGTGTTCCAGTAAGTCAATGTAAATTGGTAAAAATGGTCACTAGCCTGTCAGTGACAATTTGGAAAGAAATGAGAGAGCATAACCACTGAGGTTCTGATTAGCAGAGCCTCAGTGAGACAGTTAGTCACTACACAGGTAACACATTCAGGCACACTTATGAGCACTGGGGCCCTGGGTTACCAGGGTCCCAGTGACACATACAACTAAAACAACATATATACAGTGAAAGATGGGGGTAACATGCCAGGCAAGATGGTACTTTCCTACACAACCCCCCCCCCCCCCCCCAAACGAAGGACAATAAGACTAGCCATGACCTGATGAGTCTTCATTGTCTAAGTGGAAATATCTGGAGAGTCCATCTGCATTGGAGTGGCTACTCCCAGGTCTATGTTCCACTGCATAGTACATTCCCTGTAGGGATATGGACCACCTCAACAATTTAGGATTTTCACCTTTCATTTGTTTTAGCCAAAGTAGAGGTTTGTGGTCTGTCTGAACAATGAAGTGAGTGCCAAACAGGTATGGCCTCAACTTCTTCAGAGCCCAGACCACAGCAAAGGCCTCCCTCTCAATGGCAGACCAACGCTTTTCTCTAGGGGTCAACCTTCTACTAATAAAAGCAACAGGTTGATCCTGGCCCTCAGAATTAAGTTGTGATAGGACTGCCCCTACTCCTAATTCAGATGCATCAGTTTGGACATAGAATTTTTTAGAGTAACAAGGGCTTTTCAGGACAGGTGCAGAGCACATGGCCTGCTTCAGCTCCTCAAAAGCTTTCTGACAGTTTGCTGTCCATAATACCTTTTTAGGCATTTTCTTGGATGTGAGGTCATTAAGAGGGGCTGCAATGGAGCCATAGTTCTTAATGAACCTCCTGTAATACCCAGTGAGGCCTAGGAAGGCTCTCACCTGAGTCTGAGTGGTAGGGGGAACCCAATCAATAATAGTTTGGATTTTCCCCTGAAGTGGTGCAATCTGTTCCCCACCAACAAGGTGCCCCAGATAAACCACCTTACCCTGCCCTATCTGGCACTTTGAAGCCTTGATAGTGAGGCCTGCCTTTTGCAGAGCCTCCAAAACTTTCCATAGGTGGACCAGGTGATCATCCCAGCTGGAGCTAAAGACAGCTATATCGTCCAAATATGCTGCACTGAAAGCTTCCAGCCCTTGCAGGACTGTGTTCACCAACCTCTGAAAAGTGGCAGGTGCATTTTTCAAACCAAAAGGCATTACAGTAAACTGGTAATGTCCTCCAATGGTAGAAAATGCAGTCTTAGGTTTAGCATCTTCTGATAATTTGATCTGCCAATACCCTGCAGTCAAATCAAAAGTGCTTAGATACTTGGCAGATGCCAGTGTATCTATAAGCTCATCTGCCCTGGGTATAGGGTGAGCATCAGTTTTGGTTACCAAGTTGAGACCTCTATAGTCTACACAAAACCGCATTTCCTTCTTTCCATCTTTAGAATTGGGTTTTGGTACCAGTACCACAGGAGAAGCCCATGGACTGTCAGAGTGCTCAACCACTCCTAGTTCCAACATTTTCTGAACTTCTTGCTTAATGCAGTCCCTGACATGGTCAGGCTGCCTATAGATCTTACTTTTGACAGGTAAACTGTCTCCAGTATCTATAGTGTGCTCACACCAAGAAGTGGTGCCTGGCACAGTAGAGAAGAGTTCTGAAAATTGTCCTAGGAGATTTATGCAATTATCTTTCTGCTCAGCAGTAAGACAATCAGCCAAAACTACACCTTCCACAAGAGCATCTTGTTCTGTGGAAGAGAAGAGATCAGGTAGAGGATCACTGTCTTCTTCCTGTCCCTCATCAGTTGCCATGAGCAGGGTGAGATCAGCCCTGTCATAGTAGGGTTTCAGGCGGTTGACATGGAGCACCCTAAGGGGACTCCTGGCAGTGCCTAAGTCAACCAAGTAGGTGACTTCACCCTTCTTTTCAACAATTGTGTGGGGACCACTCCATTTATCTTGGAGTGCTCTTGGGGCCACAGGCTCCAAGACCCACACTTTCTGCCCTGGTTGGTACTGAACCAAAACAGCCTTCTGATCATGCCATTGCTTCTGGAGCTCTTGGCTGGCCTGAAGGTTTTTACTGGCCTTTTTCATGTACTCAGCCATCCTTGATCTGAGGCCAAGTACATAATCCACAATATCCTGCTTAGGAGCTTTTAAAGGTTGTTCCCAACCCTCCTTTACAAGTGTGAGTGGACCCCTAACAGGGTGTCCAAAAAGAAGTTCAAAGGGGCTGAAGCCCACTCCTTTCTGGGGTACCTCCCTGTAGGCAAAAAGGAGGCATGGTAGAAGGATATCCCATCTCCTGCGGAGTTTTTCAGGGAGACCCATAATCATGCCTTTGAGAGTTTTATTAAATCTGTCCACCAGTCCATTTGTTTGTGGATGATAGGGTGTTGTGAACTTGTACGTTACACCACACTCCTTCCACATGGCCTTTAAGTATGCAGACATGAAATTGCTTCCCCTGTCTGATACTACTTCCTTTGGAAAGCCCACCCTGGAAAATATTCCCAGGAGGGCCTTTGCCACTGCAGGAGCTGTAGTGGTCCTTAAAGGAATAGCTTCAGGATATCTTGTGGCATGGTCCACTACCACTAAGATAAACCTATTGCCTGAAGCAGTAGGAGGGTCAAGGGGGCCAACTATGTCAACCCCTACCCTTTCAAAGGGAACCCCAACCACAGGCAGTGGGATAAGGGGTGCCTTTGGAGTGCCACCTGTCTTGCCACTGGCTTGACAGGTTTCACAGGACTTACAAAATTCCTTTGTGTCCTCAGACATCCTAGGCCAATGAAACAGGGGAACAAGCCTGTCCCAAGTTTTCATTTGTCCTAGATGCCCAGCTAAGGGAATGTCATGTGCCAGTGTTAGGAGGAACTTTCTGTACTCCTGAGGAATCACTAATCTCCTGGCAGCTCCAGGTTTAGGATCCCTATGCTCAGTGTACAAGAGGTTGTCCTCCCAGTAAACTCTGTGAGAGTCACTGACATCCCCATTAGCCTGTTTGACAGCTTGCTGTCTGAGACCCTCTAATGTGGGACAGGTTTGCTGTGCCACACTCAGCTCCTCCCTGGCAGGCCCCCCTTCACCCAAAAGCTCAGCAGTGTCTGCTTCCAGCTCCTCTGGTGTAGGTTCTGCACAGGGAGGGAATTCTTCTTCCTCAGAAGTTGAATCCACTGTAGAGGGAGGGATAGTAGGAAGTGGTTTGCTTCTACTAGCCCTAGCTTTAGGGAGTACTTGGTCCATTGTTCCAGGATCCAAGCTTCCCTGTCCTTTTTGCTTTTTGGCCTGAGCCCTTGTCAAAGCAAAAATATGCCCTGGGATGCCCAGCATTGCTGCATGGGCCTCCAACTCCACATCTGACCAAGCTGATGTCTCCAAATCATTCCCTAATAGACAGTCTACAGGTAAATCTGAAGCTACCACAACTTTCTTTGGACCAGTTACCCCCCCCCAGTTGAGATTTACAACAGCCATGGGGTGGCTTTGTGTTATGTTGTGAGCATCGGTTACTTGGTACTGGTGTCCAAGTATGTGTTGTTCAGGGTGCACCAGTTTCTCAATCACCATTGTGACACTGGCACCTGTGTCCCTGTAGGCCTGGACCTCAACACCATTTATTAGGGTTAGTTGCTTGTACTTCTCCAAGTTATGGGGGCAAGCAACCAAAGTGGCTAAATCAATAGCCCCTTCAGAGACTAAAGTAGCCTCTGTGGTCTCCCTAATCAGACCAACCCCAACTAAATTACCAAAAGTGAGCCCAGCTACTCCCTTGGACTGGCTATTAGTAGGTTTGCTCCCACCACCACTGCTATTAGTAGGGACACTAGGTGTAGCAGTAGGGGTTGTAGTGGTAGGAGCTGTGGTGCCTTTCTTTGGACAACTGGGATCTGTTGTCCAATGGCCTTTTATTTTACATAAATAGCACCATGGTTTCTTTTCCTTGTTCTGATTAAAGGAGGATTTGGACCCACCACCCCCACCAGAGTGTTTTTGTGGGCCTGATAAAGACTCATTTTTAGATTTGTCCCCACCCTTGTCAGAAGACTTACCATCCTTCTTTTTGTTGCCATCTTTGTCACCCCCTGTATGAACTTTTCTGTTCACTCTTGTTCTGACCCATTTGTCTGCCTTCTTTCCCAATTCTTGGGGAGAGGTCAGATCAGAGTCCACCAAGTACTGGTGCAACAAATCAGACACACAATTGTTAAGAATATGCTCTCTCAGGATCAAGTTATACAGGCTGTCATAATCAGTAACTTTACTGCCATGTAACCACCCCTCCAAGGCCTTCACTGAATGGTCAATAAAATCAACCCAGTCTTGTGAAGACTCCTTTTTGGTCTCTCTGAACTTTATCCTGTACTGTTCAGTGGTTAAGCCATAACCATCCAGGAGTGCATTCTTAAGAACTTGGAAATTATTAGCATCATTTTCTTTCACAGTAAGGAGCCTATCCCTACCTTTTCCACTAAATGATAGCCATAGGATAGCAGCCCACTGCCTTTGAGGGACATCCTGTACAACACAGGCCCTCTCAAGTGCAGCAAACCACTTGTTAATGTCATCCCCCTCCTTGTAAGGGGGAACTATCTTGTGCAGATTCCTGGAATCATGCTCTTTTGCAGGATGACTATGGGGAATACTGCTGCTGCCACCATGGGTATCTAAACCCAACTTCTGTCTTTCCTTGTCTAATTCAAAAGACTGTCTATCCAAATCCAGCTGTTGCTTTTTAAGCTTCAGTCTGGTTTGTTCCACCCTCAACTTATTGAGTTCCCTCTCTAACATTCTGTCATCAGGGTTGGTGGGAGGGACATTCCTAGAAACAGAGCTATGATGGGAATGAACAGAAGGAGACCTGTCCCTTACAGGAGCCACCCTAACAGCTTGGTTAACAGAAACATTACTACCAGTATGGTGAGAATATATGCTTTTGCTATGATGTGAGACAACACTATTTATATGGTGTGGTTCATCATCATTACCATCTATGCTAGACTGTCTAGTAATGGGCAGGCTAGGGAGTTTCTTTCCTGAATCTTTTCCTGGGGGAGTCCCTGAATCAGATTGAGAACTATTAGGTACTTTTTCAACAGATGGGGCACCTATGGCCTTATCCTGTTCTCTAAGCATGTTAAGTAACAGTTCCAAGGAAGGATTCTTCCCTATACTCAAACCTCTCTCTATACAGAGACTCCTTGCTCTTTTCCAGCTAAGGTTGTCATATGCAAGTTTAGACAGATCAACACTTTGGCCTGTGCCAGACATTTTTTAGAGAGAGTTAAAGTGATAGATAAAGACAAAAAAGTTTTCAGAACTTTTTGGAAAGACAGAAAAAAAACTTTTTAAACTTTTAAGAACTTTTTGAAAGTTTAGGAGTACTTTTCAGCACTTAGAAAAGAGTGAAAAGAGGAAATGCAAAACTTTTTGGCTATGTGTATATACACTGACCTTGTTTTGTATATTTTTCTCTTATGAAAAGTATAATGACAAGAGTGGTAAGTAGTCTCAAGCACTTATCCCACCACTGCACAACTAATGTAGGAGGCTGGACTGGCTTGTAGTGAGTACCAAGGGGTACTTGCACCTTGCACCAGGCCCAGTTATCCCTTATTAGTGTATAGGGTGTCTAGCAGCTTAGGCTGATAGATAATGGTAGCTTAGCAGAGCAGCTTAGGCTGAACTAGGAGACGTGTGAAGCTACTACAGTACCACTTAGTGTCATATGCACAATATCATAAGAAAACACAATACACAGTTATACTAAAAATAAAGGTACTTTATTTTTATGACAATATGCCAAAGTATCTTAGAGTGTACCCTCAGTGAGAGGATAGGAAATATACACAAGATATATATACACAATAGCAAAAATATGCAGTATAGTCTTAGAAAACAGTGCAAACAATGTATAGTTACAATAGGATGCAATGGGGAAACATAGGGATAGGGGCAACACAAACCATATACTCCAAAAGTGGAATGCGAACCACGAATGGACCCCAAACCTATGTGACCTTGTAGAGGGTCGCTGGGACTATTAGCAAATAGTGAGAGTTAGAAAAATAACCCTCCCCAAGACCCTGAAAAGTGAGTGCAAAGTGCACTAAAGTTCCCCTAAGGACAAAGTAGTCGTGTTAGAGGAATAATGCAGGAAAGACACAAACCAGCAATGCAACAACTGTGGATTTCCAATCTAGGGTACCTGTGGAACAAGGGGACCAAGTCCAAAAGTCACAAGCAAGTCGGAGATGGGCAGATGCCCAGGAAATGCCAGCTGCGGGTGCAAAGAAGCTTCGACTGGACAGAAGAAGCTGAGGTTTCTGCAGGAACGAAAAGGGCTAGAGACTTCCCCTTTGGTGGACGGATCCCTCTCGCCTTGGAGAGTCGTGCAGAAGTGTTTTCCCACCGGAAGAACGCCAACAAACCTTGCTAGGTGCAAATCGTGCGTTTGGCGTTTTTTGGACGCTGCTGGGGCCCAGGAGGGACCAGGAGGTCGCAAATTGGACCTGAAGAGAGAGGGGACGTCGAGCAAGACAAAGAGCCCTCACTGAAGCAGGTAGCACCCGGAGAAGTGCCAGAAACAGGCACTACGAGGATGCGTGAAACGGTGCTCGCCGAAGTTGCACAAAGGAGTCCCACGTCGCCGGAGACCAACTTAGAAAGTCGTGCAATGCAGGTTAGAGTGCCGTGGACCCAGGCTTGGCTGTGCACAAAGGATTTCCGCCGGAAGTGCACAGGGGCCGGAGTAGCTGCAAAGTCGCGGTTCCCAGCAATGCAGCCCAGCGAGGTGAGGCAAGGACTTACCTCCACCAAACTTGGGCTGAAGAGTCACTGGACTGTGGGGGTCACTTGGACAGAGTCGCTGGATTCGAGGGACCTCGCTCGTCGTGCTGAGAGGAGACCCAAGGGACCGGCAATGCAGCTTTTTGGTGCCTTCGGTTGCAGGGGGAAGATTCCGTCGACCCACGGGAGATTTCTTCGGAGCTTCTGGTGCAGAGAGGAGGCAGGCTACCCCCACAGCATGCACAAGCAGGAAAACAGTCGAGAAGGAGGCAGGATCAGCGTTACAGAGTTGCAGTAGTCGTCTTTGCTACTATGTTGCAGGTTTGCAGGCTTCCAGCGCGGTCAGCAGTCGATTCCTTATCAGAAGGTGAAGAGAGAGATGCAGAGGAACTCGGATGAGCTCTTGCATTCGTTATCTAAAGTTTACCCAGAGACAGAGGCCCTAAATAGCCAGAAAAGAGGGTTTGGCTACTTAGGAGAGAGGATAGGCTACTAACACCTGAAGGAGCCTATCAGCAGGAGTCTCTGATGTCACCTGGTGGCACTGGCCACTCTGAGCAGTCCAGTGTGCCAGCAGCACCTCTGTTTCCAAGATGGCAGAGGTCTGGAGCACACTGGAGGAGCTCTGGACACCTCCCAGGGGAGGTGCAGGTCAGGGGAGTGGTCACTCCCCTTTCCTTTGTCCAGTTTCGCGCCAGAGCAGGGGCTAAGGGGTCCCTGAACCGGTGTAGACTGGCTTATGCAGAATTGGGCACATCTGTTCCCAAGAAAGCATTTCCAGAGGCTGGGGGAGGCTACTCCTCCCCTGCCTTCACACCATTTTCCAAAGGGAGAGGGTGTCACACCCTCTCTCAGAGGAAGTTCTTTGTTCTGCCATCCTGGGCCAGGCCTGGCTGGACCCCAGGAGGGCAGATGCCTGTCTGAGGGGTTGGCAGCAGCAGCAGCTGCAGTGAAACCCCAGGAAGGGCAGTTTGGCAGTACCAGGGTCTGTGCTACAGACCACTGGGATCATGGGATTGTGCCAACTATGCCAGGATGGCATAGAGGGGGCAATTCCATGATCATAGACATGTTACATGGCCATATTCGGAGTTACCATTGTGAAGCTACATATAGGTAGTGACCTATATGTAGTGCACGCGTGTAATGGTGTCCCCGCACTCACAAAGTTCAGGGAATTGGCTCTGAACAATGTGGGGGCACCTTGGCTAGTGCCAGGGTGCCCTCACACTAAGTAACTTTGCACCTAACCTTTACCAGGTAAAGGTTAGACATATAGGTGACTTATAAGTTACTTAAGTGCAGTGTAAAATGGCTGTGAAATAAAGTGGACGTTATTTCACTCAGGCTGCAGTGGCAGGCCTGTGTAAGAATTGTCAGAGCTCCCTATGGGTGGCAAAAGAAATGCTGCAGCCCATAGGGATCTCCTGGAACCCCAATACCCTGGGTACCTCAGTACCATATACTAGGGAATTATAAGGGTGTTCCAGTAAGTCAATGTAAATTGGTAAAAATGGTCACTAGCCTGTCAGTGACAATTTGGAAAGAAATGAGAGAGCATAACCACTGAGGTTCTGATTAGCAGAGCCTCAGTGAGACAGTTAGTCACTACACAGGTAACACATTCAGGCACACTTATGAGCACTGGGGCCCTGGGTTACCAGGGTCCCAGTGACACATACAACTAAAACAACATATATACAGTGAAAGATGGGGGTAACATGCCAGGCAAGATGGTACTTTCCTACACCCCTGCAACAATCATGCACTAGGAGCTCGGAAGCACAGAGAAAGGAAACCTGGAGAGAGCACAGAAACAGAGGCATCTCTCTGCGTATACCAATCTCTTGAACGTTACGCTTCACTGTACAAATTATGCACACTGGGTATGTGCGCAATGTAAGGCTCAAAATAAGAACATAATTTTGTAGGTGGAAAAGCACTTTGGGAATTAGGCCATACGTGAAATGTACTTACTGTGAGTTTTTGGAACCTAAAAGAGTTTTGTGAATCTGGCACCTTATGTTTTCTGCTTCACCTCAAAGCGAAACAGCCAAAATATTTACCTCCATACTACAGTTTGTTCTAGGAGAGGCAAACAACAAAATACACAGCATATTTATCTTTCAATGTACCAATCCGTTAGGTATGCAAATTTGAGAAAGGTTAGAACTAGCACAGAGCGACTGTAGGAAAGTACCATCTTGCCTGGAATGTTACCCCCATTTTTACTGTATGTGTGTGTTTTTTTTGCGTATGTGTCACTGGGATCCTGCTAGTCAGGACCCCAGTGCTCATAAAGTATGCCCTGTGTGTGTTCCCTGTTTGGTGCCTAACTGTATCACTGAGGCACTGCTAACCAGAACCTCAGTGTTTATGCTCTCTCTGCTTTTAAAATTGTCACTGCAGGCTAGTGACTAATTTTACCAATTCTGATTGGCACACTGGAACACCCTTATAATTCCCTTGTATATGATACCTAGGTACCCAGGGTATTGGGGTTCCAGGAGATCCCTATGGGCTGCAGCATTTCTTTTTCCACCCATAGGGAGCTCAGACAATTCTTACACAGGACTGCCACTGCAGCCTGAGTGAAATAACATCCACATTATTTCACAGCCATTTTACACTGCACTTAAGTAACTTATAAGTCACCTATATGTCTAACCCTCGCTTGGTGAAGGTTAGGTGCAAAGTTACTTAGTGTGTGGGCACCCTGGCACTAGCCAAGGTGCCCCCACATTGTTCAGGGCAAACTCCCCGGACTTTGTGAGTGCGGGGACACCATTACACGTGTGCACTACATATAGGTCAATACCTATATGTAGCGTCACAATGGTAACTCCGAACTTGGACATGTAACATGTCTAGGATCATGGAATTGTCACCCCAATACCATTCTGGTATTGTGGAGACAATTCCATGTATCCCCGGGTCTCCAGCATAGAGCCCGGGTACTGCCAAACTAACTTTCCGAGGTCTCCTCTGCAGCTACCGCTGCTGCCAACCCCTCAGACAGGTTTCTGCCCCCCTGGGGCCTGGGCAGCCTGGTCCCAGGAAGGCAGAACAAAGGATTTCCTCTCAGAGAGGGTGTTACAGCCTCTCCCTTTGGAAATAGGTGTGAAGGGCCTGGGAGGAGTCGACTCTCCTGGCCTCTGGAAATGCTTTGAAGGGCACAGATGGTGCCCTCCTTGCATAAGCCAGTCTACACCGGTTCAGGGATCCCCCAGCCCTGCTCTGGCACGAAACTGGACAAAGGAAAGGGGAGTGACCACTCCCCTGACCAGCACCTCCCAGGGGAGGTGCCCAGAGCTCCTCCGGTGTGTCCCAGACCTCTGCCATCTTGGATGCAGAGGTGTGAGGGCACAATGGACAGCTCCTCTGAGTGGCCAGTGCCAGCAGGTGATGTCAGAGACCCCTCTTGATAGGTGCTTACCTTTCTCTGTAGCCAATCCTCCTCTGTGGGCTATTTAGGGTCTCTCCTGTGGGTATCTCACCAGATAACGAATGCAAGAGCTCACCAGAGTTCCTCTGCACTTCCCTCTTCGACTTCTGCCAAGGATCAACCGCTGACTGCTCCAGGAAGCCTGCATAACCGCAACAAAGTAGCAAGAAGACTACCAGCAACATTGTAGCGCCTCATCCTGCCGGCTTTCTCGACTGTTTCCTGGTGGTGCATGCTCTGAGGGCTGTCTGCCTTCACCCTGCAGTGGAAACCAAGAAGAAATCTCCTGTGGGTCAACGGAATCTTCCCCCTGCTAACGCATGCATCACCGGTCCTCTGGGTCCCCTCTCATCCTGACGAGCGTGGTCCCTGGAACACAGGAACTGGGTCCAAGTGTCTCCTACAGGCCAGTGGCCCTTCTGTCCAAATTTGGTGGAGGTAATTCCTTGCCTCCCCACGCCAGACAGTAATCCTGTGTACTGCGTGAACTGCAGCTGCTCGGGCTTTTGCAAGACTTCCTTTGTGCACAGCCTAGGTCCCCAGCACCTCGTCCTGCATTGCCCAACTTGCTGAGTTGGACTCCAACGTCCTGGGACCCTCTTTTGTTGCTCTGAGTCGACCGTCGTCCTCAGATCTTCTAAGTGCCTGTTCAGGTGCTTCTGCGGGTGCTGCCTGCTTCTGCGTGGGCTCTCTGTGTTGCTGAGCGCCCCTCTGTCTCCTCCTCCAAGGGGCGACCTCCTGGTCCTTCCTGGGACCTGGCAGCACCCAAAATCCTCAACAGCGACCCTTGCAGCTAGCAAGGCTTGATTGCGGTCTTTCTGCGTGGAAACAACTCTGCATCCTCCAGCACACCGTGGGACATCTTCTGACCAAAGAAGTTCCTGGCACCTTCCGTTGTTGCAGAATCTTCGGCTTCTTCCACCCTGAGGCAGCCCTTTTGCACCTTCATCCGGGGTTTAGTGGGCTCCTGCCCCCCGGACACTTGCGTGACTCTTGGACTTGGTCCCCTTCCTTTGCAGGTCCTCAGGTCCAGGAATCAGTCTTCAGTGCTTTGCAGTCAGTTGTTGTCCTTGCAGAGTACCCTATCTCGACTTTACTGTCTTTCTGGGGTAGTACGGTAACTTTACTCCTACTTTTCAGGGACTTGGGGTGGGGTATCTTGGACACCCTTAGTGTTTTCTTACACTCCCAGTGACCCTCTACACAGTACACTAGGCCTGGGGTCCATTCGTGGTTCGCATTCCATTTTTGGAGTATATGGTTTGTGTTGCCCCTAGGCCTATTTCTCCCTATTGCATTCTATTGTGTTCTACAGGTTTTGCACTACTTTTCTAACTGTTACTTACCTGATTTTGGTTTGTGTGTGTAAATTTTGTGTATATTACTTACCTCCTAAGGGAGTATATCCTCTGAGATACTTTTGGCATATTGTCACTAAAATAAAGTACCTTTATTGTTAGTAACTCTGAGTATTGTGTTTTCTTATGATATAGTGCTAAGTGATATAAGTGGTATAATACGAGCTTTGCATGTCTCCTAGTTCAGCCTAAGCTGCTCTGCTATAGCTACCTCTATCAGTCTAAGCTGCTAGAACACCTCTATTCTACTAATAAGGGATAAATGGACCTGGCACAAGGTGTAAGTACCCCTAGGCACCCACTATAAGCCAGGCCAGCCTCCTACAGCAATCAATTAAAAATCAGTCTCTCACCACCATCTGGCCATTTTCGGTAAACAATAGAAGGTAGTTATCTCTTATTTATTTCCAGTTTCAATGGAAAAACTAGCACATGGCATATTCCCAAATGCTAGCTCATTTCGTTAAATGAAAATGTATTTTATGTCTTTCATGGGTATAAAGTTAGAACCTCATTAAAGCCACAATATATTGTGTCTTCCACTACAATGTATTTTATGTGTTTTATGGGCACAAAGTTAGAACCTCATTAAAGGAACAACATATTTTGTCTTCCACTTTAATGTTCCTCATCTTGAAGCTTTCTCAAGCACTAAACCAAATATATCGCTTTTTATTTCAAAAGCATGTCAGTTGCCAGGACCGGAGTGCATAAAACAGAGAGGATACCAATTTATATGTGAAATAGGCACAATAGTTAAAAAAAAGTTTTCTCCCTGTTCACTTCAACGTAATGTGAAGTTGTACATTGGAGGTAGGGAGTGTGAGACGATCTTGGAGAAAATAATGTAGTCCTATTTTAGTTTTTTTTTGTTTTTATTTACAGTGCCTTGGACTAAAGGGGAGGAAAAATATTTTTTGCTTTTGGCAAGTGAGGGACATGTAGAGGGAGGAGTCTTTTTCTCTAGGGAGGTATTTTTAACCAAGCAATCCTTCAGACTGCATTTCCTGTATTTTCCAAATTCCTCACAGTTTTTTTATGAGCACTTCCTTTTCATTTCTCGAAGATGAGGAAATATCTAATTAGGATCGACTTCCACACCTAATCATCGGTTTCTAGACAATTTGAATGGCCATTCTTTTTTAAAACTTCAGATACTGAGGAGCATTTTTACAAGCGGCTTGGGGCACCAGTCCATCATTTTTTTTAGAAGCACTGGCACGCAGGCTACAGGCCCATATCTACAAGGCCACGCAAAGCCACTTTATGTGGCTTTTCATGGCCTTGTAGATATGAAGTAAGGAAACGCGGCACAAGTCTCTGCATTGCTATACTCTGCTTCAAAGAGGCATTCCATGGGCTTTGCAGTGGGTGTTACCTTGCAACACCCATGGATTTTGACGCATTCCCAAACTTACAAGGATTTGTAAACGGGAATGCGTCAAAAGCCTACACCTCCCCCGGGGAGGCGTAACTAGGAGAAACAACTTTGTCTCCTTGTTTTTGCCTCTTTCTATGTGTGTTGGATTCTGCAGCCCACATAGGAGGAGCGAAATGCCTCCATTGACTGTTTTTGCACAGGAAGTTGTCCCTTCCTGCACAAAAACAATCATTCCTACAACGCAGACACCCATGCGCCATGGTGCAAGGGTGCCAGCATTGGTGCATGGCAGCCAACTATGTGGAAGTGCAGCGGAAGAGGACAGGAATGCGCCGTAACTCATAGATACGGTGCACTCCTGCCCTTTTGATGTAGGGCAACACAGCAAACTACTGTAAATAAGCCCCTGAGTTTTGACAGACCTACTTGAAGCCTTTGTGTTAGCCACGCTGTTCCTCTCTACCCTATTCAATCTTTTAAAAAATATTTTGACTCAATTATTACTTTGGCCATTTAGCCTTTTTTTACAGCTCCATTTTTCTTTTGTTATCTTGGACTCATTCAGGCAAACTGATCATTATTCACCTCGCCATTGGTACGTTTACTAGTCAAATCTTTTTTTTGGACCTAATACTGGCACATAACTTCCAGGTGTGAATTCGGAGTCCACAGTGAGGATTCTATTCCCCCAGGTCTACTTACATTTTGGCAATACCCTCATGCCCCCCAAGAAAAAGTGGCTACCATATGTATACGGTGACCATTTACCCATAACCATATGGGGCATTGCTCTAGGTGATTCAGAAACAATGTTGGTCTGTGTTTCAGATTTTTTCTACTGGAGCTTTACAACCTTGAAAAGAAAGATTCAGTTTATAGGGCATGGGCCGTTGATCCTGCCACTGTGTGAGCTATTTTAGCAGTTTACTATGTCGCCCTAGAACATAGCCATATTTTCCAATCAAACTTTCATTTTTCCCATCCAGTTCCAGTACTTAATACAAAGAGGGTCCCCTCTACAATTATGTTCCCATGTAGCATCTACTTCAAACTTTTGGACAGCATGTTCTTGTATCCATGTTCACTCTATTTTTGACTTCCTGAATAGATATGTGTTCTTTTTTCTCTGTGAGATTTTGGTAGAGGGTTACTGGTCCAGTTCTAAGGCTACAGGCAGGGCTTATCACCGCTTTCCATCACTGTGCTCACAATATTATGTCTCCTTACTGTGCCTCTTCTTCCTTGCCACACGTGTTTAAACTCTAATTCTAAGTGAGATCAGAGTGGGTATTGTTTACTCTGGAGCGATGTGTTATATTCTAGAAGTTTTAGACAAAACATCATCGTTTAAGGAACTGGAAATTTGGTGCTGTTAAACTCTCTAACGCATTAACTAAGACCAGTAGGGTAACACAAAATGATTGGGGGCGGGGGTCCCTGCAGAATGCGATGAGGGGCCCCTGAATCTCTCATATCTCACAGATGTTTATTATCCTTGGTCTGAACGGGTCCCCCCTGAAGGGAGAGGAGCCCCTAGGGAGTTGGGGTTCCCTCTGCACTGCAAAGGCATGTGATGCGCCACTGACTAAGAAGTGCTCCAGACACTGTCATTTCTTAGGAAACACTCTCCTTGACAGGTAATTGTGCTATAATTTCTTGGTGAGTGGGCGATCATGCACGGGATGTCTGCATGCTCCAGAACTGCATGAAAGATTTTTTTGCCAATCGTCAGCAGTTTTACGTCTGAAAGAATACGTTTCTAGATCAGCGGTTCCAAGCCTGTGGTTCGGGGACCCCCAGAGGTTTGTGACACATTCCCTGGGGGTCCGCAGGCCTGGGCCCCAGCTGGGGCCTCTTGACCGAAACAAGTGCGCGTTTTTATATTTCTTACTTCTTTTGTGCAGCAGCTTTAAAAGCACTGCGAAGTTACTTGTACATCCAGCAGGGTTCGGGCAAAAATAAAAGTGTCAAGATAACTCTAGTGATTAATGCACCTCCTGGAGAGAGATGGGAGTTTTGTCTAATGGCAGTTTTGACTCACCTAAGGTAGCGCAGATGGTAAATATGCCTGCCGCAAAGAACATGTATCATGTATCATGCATTATGTATTATGTGCATAGAACAGTGGGTTACTGCTTTTGTCACAGAGATTCTTTTGTTACTGTGCAATTTATTGGTTAAAATCGTGATCAAGCACAGAGCTATGAACTGCCAGCAAAGACCTGCATGGCACAAATTAGAAAGTTATGTTTTTCCCCAGACTTTCATTATCATTATGCTGCTAAAAAAGTTTTGCTTGCATAGATATACATTCTCATTAAAGTCCTTACTAACTACTGTGTTATGTTCTGAATCCTGAGTTTGTGTTTCTCCAGACGAAGCACTCTTAGAAAATGCCTACCAGTGTGGATGACATGTGAGTCCCCTGTAAAGTATTCCTACACCCTTCACTAGTATGAGAGGTGCTATAAAACAAATAAAGTAATAATGACAGAGAGGCTATAGAGAGATGAGGCCCTTTCCCCACCATATATTTATGTGAAAAAGCTTTCTCATATCTTATGTACCTAAAAAATAAAAACAGAAATTGCTAGGGAAAAGTAGACTCTGACCTTAGGATTCAGTTTTCCTAAATAAAACCAAACATTGAAAAGTTAGTCACTGAGATGCAGCGCTAATCTTTAAAACATTTTTTTTAAATTTTTGCATATTTTTTCAATATAAAATAATTATATTTTTAGTAATTTGAATATTTGGTGTGTACTTTTTGTGTATTTTTTTGCGCATTACTGTTTTAATGTTTGAAATTTAAATCATACAAATTGCTTGGGGGTACCCGGTTTCCAGTAGTGATTCAGTGGGGGTCCTCAGGAGTCAATTGTGAATTGTAATGCAAGACTTAGAGGTTAACATTAGGCATCAACCTCTTTAATGCCACTCGCCAAGAGCCGTAAAAGAGAACGGTCATCAGAGCCCAGGGTAAACATGACGTCTGGTATACCGCTACACACTTCCTTCTTTGCTTCTGAGAAGCAATGGGTCAGGGCTACATGCATCTGCAGGAGCGTTAAATAATGTGACTGAATTGCCTTGGCCAATCAATCTTCTAGAACATTAGCTGTAAGGTGAAAGCTCATTTGAGGCGTATGGGGTATCTGTTACAGTGGCTAAGAAATAAGTAATACATTGAATATAAGAGATCGGCGCGTTTAATTTGGGCAGAAGAAAGGGCTTTGATGACCATACATTATTTGTAGAAACATTTAGTTATTTCCGATTCAATGGCGGACCAAGAACGTTCAGCCTTCTCTGTTAGCCGGCCACCTGCTTGCAAACACCTGGCAAATAACAGTGATGAGACTACACATTTCACAACACAGCAACACAATTTCAAATTCCTTCTGAAGAGCACTGTAAAGTTCAGCGGTTTGACACCTAAAATCATTTAAAGGAAAAATGATTCTTGACTTTAGCCAGTGAATAATGTACCTCTTTCACTCTCTGCTGCTCAGAATTGGAAAGGAACGTTCCGAAGAGACAGCTGTACAGATGATCCAGAATGGTTATCAGAAAATACTCACTGAATTCAAAGGCAGATGGAAACTGCAGAAAAAAGTACACAACTCAGTTATTTCTGCAGCAAGCACTACTGTATTAGGTACTACTACAGCTCGACACATCATTTAGTGTATTAGAATGGTAATGGTGTGGAACAGTTTCAACATGTATTCAGAGCACATGTGGTTCAACTCTTCTTTATTTCTAAATTTAGGCCACTGAACCCATCAGACAACTTTCCTGCCAAAGACCCTATTGCATCCAGCATAAAATAAGCATTGGCAAAACCACCAAATCAGGTTTTAATATGCCAATACATGCAAACACAGACATCCACAATTGTGCATGTATGCATGCCTGTGTATGCATGCATTCATACATTAAAGCAGGCTTCTCGAACGAGTAGCTTGTGAGCTACTGGTTGCTTTCCAGCTGCATGTAAGTAGCTCTCCTGTGTGTGCAGCCAACCCTATTAAATTAGAAGCTTTTGTTTGGTTGAATTAATATATGGATACCAAAATCGAGAGTGTGTATTCGAGATGAAAATGTGTTCATTTTCGGGACTCGTGAAATAATATTTGGAAAATGGATGAATTTCCAAAATGTATTTAAAGCTGATATCTGAGGATACATTTTTGCAAATGTTATTACCTTGGTACCGGAGGCACTGCTACTATGGCTGTTCTGTATTACCCATGTAGAGGCATTCCATATTGACAAAGCCTTTTTAAAAATTACTGCTGGCAACTACGCCTGATGCACTGAGGTGATTGCTGGTAGTAACCCTGCTTATAGCGGCCTCTAATGTAATATTACCTGATGTAGACACTTAAACAATACTCATATTAGTAGTTTTCGATGAGCTTCATCGAACAGAAGTAGCTCTCACAACAGAGAAGGTTGGAGACCACTTCATTAAGGCCAGATTAGGTGCATCGTAAGAAACAGCCTACTGTTAGATATTATTTAAAATAATATAATGATTATTAAAATCAATTACCTCAGTGATAGGTTCAAACATGACAAACGTTTGCGGCCTTTTGAAATGTGATGGTTTACTATGTAGACAGAATTATTTTAATCAATAAAACAGCGTAAAAACCCCTCTGAATATAGCATGACTTTTACAATGAAGATGACTGCCAGAATAATGACGTAATAAAAATTGATTTTATGTAATGGATTAAGAATATTTTTTCGCAGTACTTCATACCCACTTCTTCCATTTCTAAATGATATAGATAGAGCTGTTATGAGTACCCAATTTAAGGTATGCTTGGGCATTATGTCATAAAATTGTTTATTCAAATGTGGCTGTGAAAATTAGGACCACGGACCCAGACAAGCATCACACAAGCCCATTTTATTCCTGAAAATCAGGAAAATAATCACAACAGCAAAAGAGTAGAAACTACCGTTACAGCCTAAGAAAAAAAAAAAAAGAGGGAGTGTAAAAAATGCCTTATTTTGTGGTCATCCCAACTTGTTTGGACTGATGCTGCTGGATTTTTGACTCCGTGCATTCGGACACTGCTAACCAGGGCCCGTGAGTGTGCTCTGACCGCCTAAAACATGCTGAAATTGGCTAACCTCCTAATTGGCATACTTACCTCCCTAGTACAAAGCACAAGGTACCCAGGGCCTCTAAGTTATATGTTACAAATGGACAGTTTAAAAACCTATACAGACGCAGCTCACAGAAATGCCATTAAATAGGGATCCTGCTCAGTGCAAAATATGCAGGAAAATCTGAGATACAAGACAAGTAAAAACAAGATTTGCTACCCTCAACTGTACAAATAAGCTTGTAGAGTGGTCATGCTAAGTTTTATCAAATCAGATTTAATCACATCCTTTAATTTTAGGGGGGTGGCATGTGTTTAATTGATTCCGGACACAATCTACTAAACCATATTCCATTATTAATAACAATGCACAGTACTATAAGGGCATAGTTATAAATGTAATAATACAGAACTGGGGATCATTTTGCTACTTGTTTTTAATGTTATGGAGGGCAAAATCTGGTGGCCTTCCAAGCAGCATAAATATACGGGGCCATCTGATTAAAAAATAGAATTGGAGTCAGTGAGGAGGTGTTAGACTTGGCATTCTTGGCATGGTTTTCCCCTGTCTTTTTGCCTCTGCCTCTTGACTGTGTGCTCGACTTCATTTTTGCTGGTTTTGGTATTCTGGGCACTTCACCACTGCTGATCAGTGCTAAAGTGCAAGTGCTACCTGTGTAAACTGTGATTATGATTGGTTATCCATGATTGGCATATGTGATTTACCAGCAAGGCCCTAGTATATCAATCAATCAATCAATCAATCAATCAATCAATGCTTGTAGAAAGCGACTACTCACCCATTAGAGTCTCAAGGCGCTGGGGAAGGGAAATGGTAGCGTTCACTGGTGGTTCTTAGTATAGGGCACCATTTGTGCCCAGGGCCTGTAAATCAAATGCTACTAGTGAGCCTGTAGCACAGATTGTGCCACCCACATGAGTAGCCCTATAAACATGTCTCATACCTGCCATTACAGTGTCTGTGTATGCAGTTTTCAACTGTCATGTCGTCCTGGCAGGTGCACTTGCCAGGCCCAAAGCTTATCTTTTAGTACATGTAAGGCACCCCTAAGGTAGGCCCAAGGTAGCCCCATGGACAGGGTGCAGTGTATTTAAAAGGTAAGACATGTACTGGTGTGTTTTACATGTCTGGATAGTAAAATACTGACAAATTCGTTTTTCACTATTGCAAGGCCTATCTCTTGCATAGATTAACATCGTGATTGCCTTGAAATATATCTCAGGTGTAATTTCCCACTGGGAGCAGATAGAGATGAGGAGTTGTGGGGTCTCTGAACTTACAATGTAAAAATACATCTTTTAGTGAAGGTGGTTTTTAAATTGTGTGTATTTTCTTGCTTAACCATTCTGTGCCTCTGTCTGGCTGTGGAATACACGCCTGGGTCAGCATGACAGTTGGGCTGGTTGTGAATTCACTCTAGACAGTCACACAACGGGGGCTGAGGTGGGCCCTGCATATCCCGACGGGTCTCCCTGGGCTAGAGTGGTGGGAGGAGCTGACATCTGCACCTGAATAGGGCTGTGCCTGTCCTTACACAAAGCAGTCTCCAACCCTACTAGAGTGTGTCTGGGACCAGGGCAGGAAGGGCAGGGTCTTGTGCACTACAAAGACTTTCCTTTGAAGTTTACCTTCTTCAAAGGCAGAAATGAGTATAAGTGTTGGACCCAAAACCCCAGACTTTTGGAACACTTCTGGATCAAGAGAAGACTGCCAATTAGAAGAGCTATGAGGAGGAGTACTGCCTCTTTGCTGTGTCTGCTTTGCTGGGTTGGCCTGCAGACACTGCTTCTGCTTTGGAGAGGACTAAGACTCGACATTGCTGTGTATCCTGCTTGTGAAGTTTCTCTAAGGGATTGGATTGAGCTTGCCTCCTGTTAAGAAGTCTCAGGCACATCAAAGACTTCACCTGCCAGCCCTTAGATTCTCCTGCTGAGGACCCTGACTTTCCAAGAGGTTCTTGCTCCAGTTCCTGGGCCCTTGAGAGTGAAATCTGGCATAAAACAAGAACCATGCACACCGACTCCTGATGACTCCATCACCAGCGCCGCTGTCCGACTCCGTGTTGCTGCCTGCAACCCGAGGCCGTGGTCCCCACTGAAGTGCGATGACTGCGACCGACACCACAGGCCCAACAGCACCACCGTGCCTCTGAAGTCCCGCAACAACGGAAGTCCTGAGTGTCGTGTTACTGACGTCTGTGACACCAGACTCTGCCGAAGCACCTGTGGCCCCGTGGTGTGACCGCAATCCTGAGACATTACCCCATTGCGTTTTCACCCACTGGACTCATCGACCCCGTCGGATTTTAAGAAACTGACGCCTCACCGCCGACGCGCCTCACCTCCGCTACCACCATAAGGAACCAACGCCTCCCCTCCCCTGCACAGCAGTAAGGAACCGACACCTCACGTCTTGCATAGCAGTACGGAAAAGACGTCGCACCGGCTCGAGAGATGCCTCACCTCCCCGACTCTGTGCCTTGTCTTTTATTCTCCCTCGTTTCTAAGGTACTTTTCCTGAGGTCTGTGCAACTCTGTGACTGGTGCTGCACTCCCTTGCGTGTGGCGTTGAACTGTTGGGAACGACTCCGTCACAACACCATGATAGCATCAGTTGGAACTATTATGTTTCTAAGGGCTTTCTTGGGATTTAATTCTTTAAAATTCATATCTCTGCTTGTGTATGTTGGATTTTTGTAGTTGTGGTCTTGTTTTACTTAGGTACATATTGGCTATTTTTCTAAACTGGTGTGGTGTCCATTTGTAGTGTTTTCACTGTGTTACTGTGTGTGAGTACAAATACTTAACACATTGCCCCTGAGATAAGCCTGACTGCTTGTGCCAAGCTACAAGGGTTATCATAGGAGTGTGATCCCCTTACTCTGACTCACGCGAGGGTCCCTACTTGGACAGGGTGTAAACTGGCTGCCAACTAGAGACCACATTTCGAACAGAAGGCATAAAATCAATGCATCCTTACAGGATCTTCTATTGTTGCCAATAAAGAGGGGGCTAAGATATTGCCTTCTAGTTTGCAGCGAGAGGGTGCAAAGTAACAGAAAATCTGTAAATAGTTTCTTTGCCTCCTTGCTTTCCATTACAGGCAACTGGACCTCTCATTTTATCTGACCAATTATTAGAGTAATACCTTATCAGTAATGTACCTAATCAAAACCTTAAATACAAGGATTTTTTTATTTTTGGAAATAACTGGCTTATGGGTCATTCACAGGCAGGGAAAAGCCCCTCAACTGTGCGACATTATATAACCGGAAAGGTTTGTTTTACTAGCTGCACACTCAGTGGGCACATAGCCTCAGGATTGGACCAAAAGTCAGTTTCTAAATCCAGCTTCTTAGAGGGCTTCACTGAGAGCAACGCAGAGCAGAAGCCTATAGATATTAAGGCCTTTCTGGGGACGGACTCAGGACTTCACCTGCCCAGAGATTTCCCGTCTTCGCCAATGACTGCACCAGGGCCCCACTTCAGATCTAGCCTGCAGCTTGCCCTGCTGACGATTCATTGACAACCACCTTCTCTTCTTGACAAATTTTGAAGTCCGAAGGAAAGTCTTTGACCAAGACCAGCCTGGGTCTTGTATTCAACCCAAGCTCAGTCACAATCAGCCTTAAACGTCCCTTTGTCTCGGTCTAGTGAGACCAGTTGCCTGTAGTTGTCACTCTGCACTTTTTGGCGTTTAATTTATTTCAAACTTTAAAAATTCATAACTCCAGTTCCCTTTTTTGGATTTTGGATGTTTTTATCTGTACTTATTAATTAAAATATTTTCTATCCTGTAAATTGGAGTGGGATTTTTATTGTTTTGTGTTTCCGACTTTTTAGCTGCTTTGGTACTTCTAAATGCTTTACACAATTTCTTAAGTTAAGCCTGTCTACTCTGTGCCGTAGCTACCAGGGGTCAAGCTCAGGTTTAAATTATTGAAACCGTTACCTGACCTGACAAGAAAGGTGACATTATAAATTGTGGTGGACTACCATTAACCCTTACAAGTAACCCACTTTTTCACAGTGAGTTTTAAATATAAGGCATGTGTTTCTGGTATTGATTTGCACTACTCTGCACACCAATTAATTTCAATTTGAAGTTTGGAGTGGCACTACTTCTACCTGATCTGTAGCACTGAAGGTATATTTGTTTTTATTCACATGACACATACACAACTTACATGTGTATTCAATTAATATATATACATTTCAATTGTGTGACGTCGTCAAACATGTGTAAGAGAATTAAGTTAGAGTGGATTAGAGTAAGGGAAAGCAGCACTTCAAATCTAGTAATAATCTAACATTTCAGTTATCATGTGTGTTAAAGAAAATAACTTTAACCCCTTGGCAACCAAGGACGTAACGGTTATGTCCTTGGCTGCGGCGCGGAGGCGCCAAGGACGTAACCATTACGTCCTTGGAACGGCTCATGGGGGAAGCGCTAGCGCTCCCCCAATTGAGCCGAGCCTCGGCGCTCCGAGGGCAGGGATGGAAGGGATGGAATCACTTCCCCTCCCACCCCCGCCCCCCAAACCCTGACCCTCCAAGGCGTCTGATGACGTAAGCGCTCAATCGCACGCTGACCTCATCAGAGGCCTATCCCAGGATTGGAGGAGAAATGCAGAAGCATTTCTCCTCCGATCACGTGGAGGGGCCAAGAGAGGCATCAAAAGAAAGGAAAGGTCTTTCCTTTCCTTTGATGTCTTTCTCAGCATTTCTGCTGCCTGACACCAGGGAGTTTGTTTGTTTTTTTATTATTAATTGGGCAAGGGCCACTCCCCATGGGGTCAAAATATCTTTAGTCTTTTTTTGACCCCCCGGGGGGCAGATCGGCCTATTATAATTAGGCCTATCTGCCCCCGGGGGGACAGAAACCCCTAGACACTAGGGATATATTTTTTGGTTTACTTCATTTTTTTATATATTGGGAGCGACCCCGTAGGCAAGGGTCGCTCCCCTGGGGGGCAAATTGTATTTAGGCCATTTGACCTATTTTTTTAGGCGGATCTGCACCCAAAGAGGGCAGAAACCACTAGGCACCAGGGATTTTTTTTTTGTGCCAATTTCACGCAAGGAGGCGACCCCTTAGGCAAGGGTCGCTCTCCTGAGGGCGCAAATTTATTTTAGGCTATTTCTGCCCCCCTTGGGGGCATATCGGCCTATTTTTATTAGGCTGATCTGCCCCCATGGGGGGCAGAAACCACTAGGCACCAGGGATTGGTGTGTGTGTATGTGTGTGTTTTGTTTGGGGGGTAGCCCCTTGAGCAAGGGTCGCTCCCCATGGGGGCACATTACCGTTGGCCATATCAGCATATTTTTGAAAGCCCACCAGAGACCAGGGAGGATTTTTTTTTCTTCTTCAAAATAAGAGGGTGGGGGCATGGCCATACCCCTACCCCAAATAAATGGGGCCAAAGTTGTTCTGCCCACCAGTGGGCAGATGGGGCAATTACCCCCAATCCACACCCTGGGGGGGCAGAAAGTCAACTCGATGCCAGGGAATTAAAAAAAAAATAGTGTGGAGGTGGCTACCCACCGGCATGGTTATGCCCCCACCCCAACTGAAGGGGGTAACAGTCTTTCAGCTCTCCCCCCGCACACTAAAACATCTTATCTCATGGCAAGCAAGAGGACATTTGATTATTTTGGGTTTTGGTTTTACATTTGGGCCATGAGAACTTGGCTAACTCTCAAAATTGTCCCACTTGGAATGGTGAGGGCTGCACTTTTTGGACTTTGGGATGCTGCCATGTAGAAAAATCCACAAGACCTAGACACATTTGGAAACTAAACATCTGGGTGAGTCCAGGGCGGTGTGCTTCACATGCACCCTGCACCATTTTCTTACCCACAATGCCTTGCAAACCTCCAACTTTGTTGGAAATCACACATTTTGTCCACATCTTTGTGATGGAACCTTCCGGAATCTGCAGGAATCCACAAAATTCCTACCACCCAGCATTGTCTCATCTATACCAATAAAAATTCTGCCCCACTTGTCAGCCTAAAAATGTTTTTTTTTCAATCTGCCCTTTTGGGCCCGCTTTGGTTCCCCCTCAATTTCGACATGTTTTTGGCTCTTCTCTGTCAAAGGCACTAAGTCCACCTACACAAGTGAGGTATCATTTTTACCGGGAGACTGAGGGGAACGCTGGGTGGTAGGAAATTTGTCCCGGTGTGGTGATCCCACACAGAAATGTGGGAAAATTTGATATTTTTTCTAAATTTGAGGTTTGCTGAGGATTCTGGGTAAGAAATCACACCTCCCTGGACTCCCTCGGGTGTCTAGTTTTCAGAAATGTCTGGGTTTGGTAGGTTTCCCTAGATGGCTGCTGAGCCCAGGACCAAAACCGCAGGTGCCCCCCCGCCCCGCAAAAACAGGTAGTTTTGTATTTGATCATTTTGATCTGTCCAGATAGTGTTTTGGGGCATTTCCTTTCGCGGGCACTAGGCCTACCCACACAAGTGAGGTACCATTTTTATCAGGAGACTTGGGGGAATGCTGGTTGAAAGGAAATTTGTGGTTCCTCTCAGATTCCAGAACTTTCTGTCACCAAAATATGAGGGAAAAGTGTTTTTTTGGCCAAACTTTGAGGTTTGCAAAGGATTCTGGGTAACAGAGTCAGAGCCCCACAAGTCACCCCATCTTGGATTCCCCTAGGTGTCTAGTTTTAAAAAATGCACAGGCTTGGTAGGTTTCCTTAGGTGCCGGCTGACCTAGAGGCCAACATTTACAGCTAGGCACTTTGCAAAAAACACATCAGATTTCAATGTAAAAATGTGATGCGTCCATGTTGCGTTTCCTGTCGTGAGTATTAGGCCTACCCACGTGAGTGGGGTACCATTTTTTATTGGGAGAACACAGAATAGCAAAACAAGTGTTATTGCCCCTTGTCTTTCTCTACATTTTTTCCTTCTAAATGTAAGACAGTGTGTAAAAAGGACATCTATTTGAGAAATGCCCTGTAAATCACATGCTAGTATGGGCACCCCGGAAATCAGAGATGTGCTAATAACCACTGCTTCTCAACACCTTAGCTTGTGCCCATTTTGGAAATACAAATGTTTTCTTGAAACCTATTTTACACTCTTTATATTTCAGTAAATGAATTGCTGTATACCCGATATAGAATGAAAACCCATTGCAAGGTGCAGCTTATTTATTGGCTCTGGGTACCTACGGTTTTTGATGAACCTACAAGCCCTATATATCCCCGCAACCAGAATAGTCCAGCAGACTTTACGGTATATTGAGTTAAAAAATCTGACATTGCAGAAAAAAGTTACAGAGTAAAACGCAGAGACAAAAGGCTGTTTTTTTCACCTCAATTTCTATATTTTTTTTCCAGTTGTTATTTTCTGTAGGAAAACCTTGTAGGATCTACACAAATTACCCCTTGCTTAATTCAGAATTCCGTCTACTTTTCAGAAATGTTTAGCTTTCTGGGATCCAGCATTGGTTTCACAACCATTTCTGTCACTAACTGGAAGGAGGCTGAAAGCACAAAAAATTGTAAAAATGGGGCATGTCCCAGTAAAATGTCAAAATTGTGTTGAGAAACTGGGTTTTCTGATTCAAGTCTGCCTGTTCCTGAAAGCTGGGAAGATGGTGATTTTAGCACTGCAAACCCTTTGTTGATGCTGTTTTCAAGGAAAAAGCCACAAGCCTTCGTCTGCAGCCCCTTTTCCCCATTTTCTTTTTTAAAAACGAAATTTTCGCTGTATTTTGGCTAATTTCTTGGTCTCCTTCAGGGGAACCCACAAACTCTGGGTACCTCTAGAATCCCTAGGATGTTGGGGAAAAAAGGACGCAAATTTGGCATGAGTAGTTTATGTGGACAAAAAGTTATGAGGGCCTAAGCGCGAACTGCCCCAAATAGCCAAAAAAAGGCCTGCGCCTGAGGGGGAAAAGGCCTGGCAGCGAAAGGGGCAAAGATGTATTCCCTCCCAGCATAAATTTTGTTTAAGGGATTTTTCTTTCTATAAAACAGCATAAGAGTAACACATTTTTATGTGCTATCTTCATCAAAGATGTGTTTAAAAACACTCAATGCTTACTTTTAAGTATCAGCGAAAAATGTGAGTCAATGCATAATAATAATAATAATAATAATAACCACCGGTGGAATGTTTTGAGTTTAAAGTAGTGCTATCTTACACCTGAATATTTTTCTTGAAAGGAAATGTATTGGGCGGTGCACGGTGCAGGGCCTAGTGGCAAGAGGATGGCTGCTTTCAGAAGCGGCAGATGAGAGTAAGATTCAATACTGGGGCCCACTGATGGCAGGAAGAGGCACAGCCTGAACTTAACTATTGCAAGGTAGTCAAGCCTAGGGCAGCTGGGTGCTAAGGGCGGCCTCTACAAGGAAGACAGTACTGGTGCAGGATCTGCCCAACTGGTGGGAGACTATAGGATCAGGATGAAGGCAGGCAAAATGTAAAGCACGGTTTGGTCAACTCTAGTGAGAAGAGAAGAGTACTCTTGGAAGAGAGAAAATGGAAGAGGTGGAAGTTGGTGACCTTGCACAGAGCCAGAAATAGGAGAGCGCCCTAGTCTCCAATACCTTACCCAGTTTTTTTAAGAATGGAGTTGGGTTTGGAAGAGTTGAGGGTAAAGTAGAGCGATAAAAATAATGGATGACAGTCTGACCGCTGTTATGTGTATTTGTAAACAGTACAGTCGCACAAAAGGTATCCTAGCACTGAGCAGGTGTGTGTGTGCTTAGCCCTACCTATGGTAGGTTGGTTAATTGAAAAGCCAGGTCTTAAGCTTCTTGTGAAATTCAAGTAGAGAAAAGGACGCTCTGATGTTGAGTGGGAGGTTGTTCCATGCTTTAGGGGCGATGTAAGAGAATGCCTTTCCTCCTGATTTGGTGTTGTGTTTGTGTGGGATGTGTGCGATTTGGACTTCTGTAGAGTGGAGGTGTTAGGGTGATTGGTCAAAGATGATGCGACTGTTCAGGTATGTGGGACCTAACGTGTAGTGCCTTGAATGTGTGTGAGAAGTTTGAAATGAGCTCGTCTGAGTATCGAAATCCAGTGAAGCTCCCTGAGGTATTGTATGATGTGAGATCTGTTTGGGGGCTGGAGGATGGGTCAGGCTACCGAGTTTTACATGCTTAGTAGTCTTCTTGTGAGTTGCTTGGTGTTCCTGGTGTAGACGTTGTTCTCTTAGTCCAACAGGCTGATGAGTACGGCATGAGTAAGGGTTTTTCTGGTGCTGCTTGGAAGCCATTTGAAGATCTTCCTCAGCATCTTCAGGGTGTGAAAACAGGACTCAGTGACGATGTTGACTTGAGCGGTCATGTCCAGTTTGCTATCAATGATGATTCTGAGGTTCCTGGAGTGGGTGCTCGGTGGGTGCGAGTTCTGTCTTTCGGTGCTGAGCTTGAAACCGTTGACTTTCATCCAGTTAGCAACTTCGGACATGCAGGGTGTGAACCTGTTTCTTGTGTTCGGGATCTTGTCTGAGCCAGGGAGACTATGAGTTTAGTGTCACTGGGAGGGGATGTTGATTTAGTGTGCGCAGATGACAGTGGTCAGATGGATCATGTATGCATCGAAGAGGGTGGGACAAAGAAATCAACATTGAGACACTCCGCAGAAGAGCCTGCAAGCTCCCGACGAGTAAGATTCCAGGCTAACAGTTTGTGCTCTATTATGAAGGAGCATATACAGCAGACAGTGGCCTCCTTAGATGCCAATCTTGTGCAGGCACCTGATGAGAATAGGGTGTAAGACTGTGTCAAACGCTGCAGAGCGGGCCATGAGAATGATGGCTTTCGTGTCTCGTCTGGACAATAAACTTGAGGACCTGGTGTAGCAGCACCAGGAACACAGGAACATAGTGATTTCAGGGAGACAGTTGCAAGCTCCATGATCATTTTGGAGAGTGTTAGACTGGGCATCATTGGAGTGGTTTCCCCCTGGCTTTTTGCCTTCAGACCTCCTGTTTCTGCTGACTTCACTTCTGCTGGTCTTAGGATTCTGCACACTTTACCACTGCTAACCAGTGCTGAAGTGCTTGTGCTCTTTCCCCAAAACATGGAAACACTGGCATATACCCTATTGTGAAATATTTATTTTACTTTCAGGTCCCTAGCATAGTGCATTACATGTGCCCAGGGCCTGTAAATTAAATAATACTAGTGGGTCTGCAGCACTCATTGTGCCACATGTTTAAGTAGCCATTAAACATGTCTGAGGCCTGCCACTGCAGGGCCTGTGTATGCAGCTTTAAACTGCAATGTCAACTTGACAAAGTAAACCTTTTGCTAGGCTCAAACCTTCCTTTTTTAATACATATGCATCACCCCTAAGGTAGGCCCTAGGCAGCTCCAAGGGCAGGGTGCAGTGTATTTAAGAAGTTGGACATGTACTTTTTAGTTTTACATGCCTTAGTCCTAGTAGTGAAAAACTCTTAAATTCGTTTTTCACTACTGCAAGGCCTATCTCTCCCGTACAATAACATTGAACTTACCTTATTATACCTTATAACAGTACTTTCTAAATGGGAAGAGATAAACCCCCAAGTTTGGTGTCTCTGGAATCACAATTTAAAATCCTAACTCACGGTGAAGTCGGATTTTTCATTGAAATTCTGAAAATGCCCCTTTTAGAAAGTTGGTATCTTCGTGCCTTAGCCATTTGGTGCCTCCAACCTCTCTCTGATCACTTGTCTAGGGTAGGGGACAGCTTAGCTTTGTATATTCCCCATAGACTGCCACACACAATGGGAGCTTAGGTGTGACCTGATGGGCCTTGATGGGCCATCCTGGGCAGGATGGGAGTGGAGGAGCTTTCACAACCACACTTACACCTGAATAGGCTGTGGACTTCCACACACACAAAGGGCTGCATACCTCCCTATAGTGAGTATGTAGTCAGGGCATGAAGGGCAGGACATTTGTGCAATTCAAAGGCATGTCCATGAAGTCTCCATCACATCAAAGGCATCAGTGAGTTTTAGAACTCAGATGTGTGTTTCCATTTTCCATAATATGCCAGGTCAGTGTCATATTGCAACTCACTGCCCCATTATAAATATTAAGTGAGATGACCCCCTCAATGGACACCCAAATCTGTGTCAGAGAGTTAAGCTCGTAGCACCACGCCAATGGTAAAACTATAATTTCTTATACTTATGGTAAATGGAAACACATGTCTGAGTGGTCATATAAACTGTTATGACTGATAAGAATTTGTGATGCCCTGAAGAAGTTTGGACGGAGTGAACGAATCACGTTGGCTGTGTATCTATTCTGAGGCATTGTTGGATTATGAAGTTTTAACTGTTCTTCTTGGAATAAAGAAGAAATTAAATAATCAACAACTGATTTAGATTTTTTCATATTTGATTATGTCCTGCTGGTGCACCACTACACTATTTGTTTAGGTTTGATCTGCTTTTGTGGTGTACTTTGGAGCAGCGCAGTACTTTGTAATGCCTGCACATTGATTGCGGGGATTTTACTTTGGGGACAGGAGGGAGGTGCGGTTCGATTAGAGCTGCTGCTCACAATTGGGTTTGTTGGCTATTCTACAGTTTATCATTAAAAAATTAATTACTCAAGTTCACATGATTGGAGTTCTGTCCTTTTGGTCTTGTTTTATCTTTTAAATTAAGTTCTATTTTATTAACCTGGTGTGGAATCCTTTTTGTGTGGTGTTTTCACTGTTTTACTGTTTGAAGCATTGCATAAATTCTTTAAACATTGGCTTCAAGTTAATCCTCACTGCTCTGTGCCAAGCTACCACACAGTGAGCACAGGTTAATTTGGGGTTTGCCTGTGCCTTACCCTGACAAGGACTGTAGTTGTTGCTTGACCAGGGCTTACACCCCAGTCAACCGACAACCCAATTTCTCACAGAAAGTAAGCTTGAAGAAGCGGAAAACACTTGAAGCACACCCAACTTCCAAGACTTCCTTTAGTGCAGTAACAGATATCTAGCACAGGGAAACTGTATTCTTTTTTCCACAATCACGAGTTGGAAAGGTGTTCCAGCTTCCTTTAAGGATTTTTGGGCTGGATGCGCAGTCCAACAGGGGCACCACTATTGCTGTTCCGCGTGATTCAAACATTAGGGAAACTAGTGGAAAGCAGCCGCCGTAAAAGATCTTCCCCAGGTGGACAGTATTAGAGTAGTGAAATACCATGATTATAGAGAGCAAACTCAACGTAGATGTCAGCAACTCCAGGTCGTTTGTAACAGATTCTGCAATTTGGGAATCAAAGCCTCAGTGTGAAGCCCTCTGAGGTTGAAAATTTGTCACAGTGACTATTCATATGTTTACACTAGGCTAGCAGCAGCTTAGGCCCCCTTAAACAATCTTAAACCATCAGTCTAACTTAACTGTGTGACTTCAACCACATTGTAGCCTGAAAGGACTGGGTTTTGATTGTAGAGGAGCTAATACTTCCAGTCTAGGTCTGGACTTTCCCTTTACAAACTGTTGCAATCAAATGCATTGGTTAAAAAACAGAAAGCAAGCGAAGGACGTCAAACACAGAGACTGACACACACCATGCTAGCTAGAAAATTTACCTAACAAGTATTTCTGTTATCAACAAACTGAAAATTGTCCACGCATTTTCCAAGAAAAATAACATGCTAGACACAGTAGTTTACTGTGCTAAACATTATCTTTGTGTTTAGTTCACTCTGTTTTTTTGTTCTTTTTTTCAAACAGAGTAAATCTTCTGTATCTTTTTGCTTAGCCATGTGTGTTGCTTTAATTTTACTTCCTGCCAAGTATTTCTAAGAGATACATCACTGTAAATACGAGAAGGTCCTGCTTAGAAAACAAATACACATTACCATCAAGCCAAGAGGCATTGCTATGCATCACACTGCTATCACAAGAAATGACTGCCTCGAAGTACCTTTAGTATAAACTGCATTTTCTTATGGGCACTTGTGGACCCCCAGTGAACACAGCAAACATTTTAACAGCATGTGAGAAAGCAAAACTCTGTTCCTGAGCCATAAAATGTGAATGCCCCCCTCCCTCAACCAGTTGCAAATTAATTCCACATAACAACCCTCAAGTCCCATTTTGTATCATAATTAATAGTTTGTCATGAAAGTTGTAAGCACCATTCAGCTACAACCTAAAAAACGCTACAAGAAACACCATCATGTACAGATTAACATGTGGTAAAGAATGTATCTTTTCTGCTTTAAGTTATAGTGGATGATTTCTTCGCATTCTTTTGCTCTCCTTATCATTGACATGTTACCTAATGAGCAACTAAGATTAAGCCGCTATAACTGGTATAAAAATAACAACAGCTCTAGTGACTTTTTTAAGCCTCGATGCACTGTAACACCGAGACATAGCATAAGCAGCTCTGCAGATGGCCCCTTGGCTGCAGATACGTATATAGACATGCACACCACTCAGTTCTTTAAAACACTTGTCGATCTTCTATTTCAATGTGCTCATTCATTTCCTCAATTTACTTACAATGCAATTGTTCACAATTTTTTTTGCTGTAAAACTTACAGTCATGCCATGACCTCGTTGATTTTCCTTTGTTGTACATACTCTCTTTTTCGGTGAGCGCTTGCAACAGTCACCTGTAGTTTGGGGTTCTTTTTCATTTCTACTATTTGAAGCTTAACAATAATACAGAAACAACTAACCTTTAAGAGTGCCCATAGCAGAGCCCTGCTGGTCCAAGGAAAGGATAAACAACAGAATATCAGAGAGTTGCACAAAGGGGCTCAACAGTCTTGTGTGTGCACCATGCCACAAATTTATTCCAATGAGAGGAGTATGCCATTTTAGTGGAGGGACGCTTGGCTGCCAAGATTACGTTGCAGACTTTGGGAGGAAGGTCAAAAGCTGTCAAATGTCCTGCTCAATCTCAATGCAAGAAGGCGGTGAGCGGACAAGTTCGGGTGCAGAACCCTTGCCTGCTTCTGCAATAGAAGATCCTTCCAAAGAGGCAGTCTTATCAGAGGATCGATGGACATGCTCACCAGCTAGTGGAGAAGTGTGGCACAATGGTTAGAGCGGCAGACCCTGATGCAGAGATCTGGCCTGGGACCAGGATTCAATTCCCGCCTCGGCGGGTCTTGGGCTCAATTCCCTTGGACCAGATAATTCTCGCCTCTGTGCCTAATCTAATTAATGGGTCCCACTCTGTAACTCTGGGCAATTGCTTGCTTAATCTCCACAAGGCTCTGACAGCGCTTGGATGCCTGGCTTCACCCCAGGGGTTGCCCAGGAGTGGGTGCCTCACAGGGAAAAGCCAGGAGGGGTTCCACAGCGGTATGTGTACAGCGTCTTGAGACCCTAACAGGTGAGTAGTGCGCTATACAAGTGCAAAGTTCAGTTCAGTTCTAGATACCCAGTCGTTCCTGATCTTCTTAAAAAAATCGAGGCAGAAGTGGTATGGGCAGAAAAGCATAGAGGAGGCCTGAATTCCACTCAAGGCCAAAAGCGTCTCCGAGTGTTTGCCGCCTTGTAAACTCCAGCACCCAAAACTGCTGACATTACGTCTCCTCGGCGAAGGTGAACAAATCTAACCAAGGTTCGCCCCACTGCTGAAAGAGACCTTGCACCACCTCTGGTTGGTGACGCCATTCGTCATCCACTAGGCATTTTCAGCTGAGTTTGTCTGCTCTGGCGTTCAGAGAGATCGCCAGATGTTGAACCACCAGGGATATGCCCTGCTATTCCAGCCACAGTAGAAGGTGCAGAGCCTCTTTACACCTTGCTTGTTGCAGTATCACATGGCGGTGGTGTTGTCCGTGAACACCTGCACTGTCTTGCCCTTGATAGAGGGAAGAAATGCTGTCAATGCTAGCCGGATCGCACAGAGCTCCAAAAGGTGGATGTGGAATCTGGATTTCACTGGATACCAGATGTCTCTGATCTCCACCTATCCCAGAAGGCCGCCCCAACCCAGGAGTGATGCATCTGTCACCACTGTCAGATCTGGTTGGGAGAGGGATCTGCCTCTGACCCAACTGCTGTTCGTTAACTGCAGATATTGCGAAGTTCCCTCTGTGATCTGGACCCTAAATGCCAGATACTTCCATTTTTACTAAAACGTGATTAGAAAACCCATTCTGAATGATGTGTGCACAGCTTTTTAGTTTCAGGTTATGAGAGGAAAGAAAATAATCGAGCCTTGCTGGGAATTATATTTAGCAGAAAAACACGTATTTTGCTGTGCAGCTGAATGTTTGTCTCATCACAGGTCTATCAGATTAAGCGCTCTAACACACTGTGCTACAGAACTGGCCATGCATGGCTTATTCTGCTTACGCGCACCCAAAGAGGAATCCAGTTTCAGGTTCTGAAGAAAATTAAAATCACCTCCCAAAATACAAAATAAAAAATAAAAAAACAGGGCTATTAAATAATGCCTGGGACAGTTCGGTTAAAGGTGCTGGATCATCTGGAATTGGTGCATATACAGTGGCTATTGTAAGCCTAGTTTTATTAAGTAGGCCACTAACTAACAACCACCTGCCTTCTGCATCTGCCTGTGAGAAAGTGGGTTGGAAAGGGAAATGTGTATTAACATACACTGATACCCTGCTCACTGCTTGAACATTTTAAAAGCATTGTCTCTATTATCCCTAAACTGCGTTTCCTGTAATAGCACGAGGTCCAGTAAGTGTCCTTTAACCGAGACATCTATTGCACAACCCTTGATTTTATTATTGAGGCAGCTGGCATTCAACGTTACTATTCGTATATAATCCTTATGTGTCTGCATTTTGTATTCCTGAAACAGCCTTTCTAGTCATAGATTACCTTACTTTAAATTGTACTTTAAATTTCAGCTAGTAAAGTGTATCGAAATGCATAAAGTGACTATGAGTTATCCCGGTTTATCTCAACAACAATAAAGTGCGTCAAATGTATAAAGTGACTTTGTGCATATCCCAAGTTCAGAAGCGCATGCTTTTTAACCTCGCAGTGCATCAGACAATAAGCTACAGAGGCTGTATATGTGACAGGATATACCCAAATCCTGACTCCAATTGAATATTTATGAACTCTAAAGACTGATTAAGGACTCTTTCTTTTTTCCACCCTTCAGCGACTCAGTGTCCCCATGCCACATAGCCCACAACCTGTGCCCTCCCAGGGGAGACATTGCCCACATTTCCTCCCTTCCACTAAAAAGCACTTTGAGTGCCATTTTATAGCACCCGTTTGCACTCAGACCCTCCAAGGCCTAGACCTGGAGAGTCCTCAACCCTTTCCCCCTTCCCAAAGAACACAGTAACAAATTCTTATCTCCAATTAAAAAAAAAAAACTCTCAACAATCAGTCTAGCTTTGAGAGTTTCTGGAGAAGCTCTTGAGCATCACCAATGTCAATAAATATAAAGAATTGTACCTTGCTAAAACCTTAATCTTAGCCTGCTGGGCGATAGTTGCTTGAGTGCCCCTAGCTTTAAATAAATCAATAATTTTAACAAAATCTCTACGTTTTTGTGCTGTAGCTATGGACACATCAGAGTAAATTCTAAACTGGAACACATCCGGGGTTGACAGAGTCTTCTTTGCAATGGCCTTTGACAGAATGCATCCCTTTACTCGATAGTCGGCAAAGTTTAACAATGTCATGCATGGATACTTAGCCCCAACAATTTATCGAGCCGGAACACTATGTTCTCTTGTAAGGCATTGCCTTCTTCAAAAGAGCTTCTGCACATTCCTGCACTTGTGAACCTTCACTTCCCTCTCAGATTCCCACTATACAGAGGTTTGAAAGCCTACTGTAATTCTCCAAGTCTTGCAATTTATTCTCCAGTAGGCTTTTACCTCTTTTCAAATCGATTGCCTTCCTGCTGCATAGTCAAAATGTTGTCTTCCAAATCCGAAATTCTTCTTTCAGCCTTTTATTCTTTCCAGGATCAAACCATGGTTTCCTCAATCTTTGTCTGTCTCTCTTGAAGCACTGCTATTTTGCCTGCCTGTGTGCTTTCAAGTCTCTGATCTGAGCGAGGATAATATCAAGTATGCTTTTCACTGATTGCTCCTCACTGTCACTATCACTCGGCTCCTGCTGTGCTTTCTGATATCTTTTAATGACCGCTTCTCCTGTAGGCGCCAAGCCTTCAATTGTTTCCGGGATCCCAGACAGAGTTTCTCTGCACACACAGGCCATTGATTCCTACGTCCTGGGGTGTTGCCTGAACCTTCCTCTGAGTTAAGAATTTCGCTTGTTGTTTTACAAACAATGGATATTGTTTGGAACCTGCAGGGCCCGTAATTGCAACAGTTGCCAGTTCATTAATACTATCTGGACCTTCCGACCTCCGCACTGAGCCTGATAGTTAGAGTGCTGTTATTACTTCGCCACTCTCCATCTCTGAGGCCGTCTCTCCATTGTTTTGATAGTTAGAGCTCCCTGCTCTTTCGGCTTCCAAAAGCATTTTGACTTTTGCGTCCATTCTTTGTAAAGAATTGCAGTTAGCTTTAGTGGCCGTAAATGCTGTAGATATCTTCCCCTGACCGCCCTTGCACTTCAATTTTGGGGATGGGGTTAACTGGCTCAGTGTGATAGCATTGGCGTTTGCTGTCTTACACTGTAACGCGCACATGCTGCACTTAAAATCAAAGTTCTAATATCCAACAGTGAAATGAGGTATTCTAAATCTATTGTATCCTGCTGAGTCCTTATTTGACAGACGCATATCACATGCTGGGAAGCCACTCCTGCCCGCCCAATCCCTCCTGGAGATAAGCTCCGACCCACCCCCACTCCTCAGAGTGGCTTGCTCTTACCTTTGAAATCCATCAGGATGGGTGTCTCCCAGAGCATGGCGTTCTCCTCACAGCATCCGATTGTGGCTTTCAGTGCAGTGTATTGACTCTGCAGATTTCTGACCTACCATACGCTGAGCCAAGCAGGTTAATCTTAGTCACTTCTCTCGCTCATATTACATATGGATTTCAGAATTGGAGTCTGATTATATTGCAGGCAGTTCGCTCCGTTTGCTCCTTTCACAGGTGAACAATCTCGGATGCATTTACTTCAGCGCCATCACCTGCTGTGGCATCTGATCTACAGCCTGAGCATGTGCTTCCGGGGAGGAGGAGGGGTCGGAAGAGCTCTCTAGCGACAGAAAGTGTGGGTACAGCTGCCACCATCCCCATGCACCGCTGAGATCTGGACCCTGTTAGAAAGATTGCCCTGATGCAGCACCCGCAGGAACTTCAGGTCCCACTGTAGAGCCCGCATATGTCATCTGGCATGGGTCACTGGCAGGAGGCCATGAGGCCCAGCAGCCTCAGAGTAACTCTCACCAAAATCCAGGCTAGGGGCTGAATCATCGGTATCATAACCTGAAAATCCTGAACTCGCAGCTCGGGAGGATAAGCCCAAAACTGCACTGTCCAGAACAGCTCACATGAAACGGAGCATTTTAGAGGGATTCAGGTGTGACTTTGGCATGTTTATAGTGAACCCCAGAGAATACAAGAGGTCCTCAGTAGTCTGGAGGTGGGAGACGACAGCCTGGGGAGAGTCTGCCTTCAACAGCCAGTCATCGCAATAGGGGAAGATTGAAACCCCTGATCTCCGTAGATGAGCCGTGACTACCACCATCACCTTGGGGAACACCCGAGGGGTGCTGGTAGGGCCAGAGTGGTGCAGAGTGAACTGAAAGTACTTGTGGCCTACCGTGAACCACAGGTAATGTCTGTGGGCAGGACGAGAATATGAAAATAAGTGTCCTGCAAGTCCAACGCTACCATACAGTCTCCTGGGTCCAGGAAGATAGGACCTAAGCCACAATGAACATTTTGAACTTCTTCTCGAGAAAGGGATTGAGGAAGTGCAGGTCTTGGATAGGACAGAGTCATTTGTCCTTTTTGGGGAGCAGAAAGTAGCAGGAATAGCAACCACAGCCTACTTCTGGCACGGAAACCCTTTCTATGGCTCCCTTGGCCAAGAGAGCTGTAACTTCCTCGCAGAGAAGGGAAAAATGATCCTCCATCATCAGATTGTAAGATGGTGGCACGGATGGACGGGTAGCCTCGCAGAAGAGGGTGTAGCCCCTTCGGACTTCTGGCAAACCCCACTTGTCTGACATGATGGATGCCAGGGGAGCAGGTGATGGTGAATCCTGCCTTCAACTGGCCCGAGTAGGGGAGAGTCAGGCTAGGAAGGATTAGAGGCTGCTGCAGAGGTGGGGACTGTCCAGACCGCTGGTCACCTGATCCACAAGGCCGGTTGATCCCGCACCCACAGCCACGCAGAGGTTGGGCAGCATGCCCGGCACAGTGGCTGGCCAGGAACTGGCGTGGTTGGAGACCCCTTCTGTAGTCACAAAAGTGACAAAAGGCAGGCTGCGGGGACATAGGGCCACTGTGAGTCCCAGGGACCTGGCTGTAGCTTGAGAATCCTAGAAGTGCTTTAGCGCAATGTCTGCCTTGTCTCCGAAGAGGCAGGGGCCATCAAAGGGTATGTCCATCAAAGAAGCCTGGACATCCCTTGAAGAGCCAGACGTCCTCAGCCAGGCGTGGCGCCTCAGAGCCACTTTCTAAGAAAGCACTTTACCAAGTGAGTTGTTTGTGTCCAGTCCACAGCAGATTGTGAACTTGCTGTGTTTCTCCCATCGGCAACAGCCTGAGAGAGTACAACCCAGGCCTCCTACAGGACCTGTGGCAGCACTTGCGTAACTATGTCCCACAGCTTGTGGGAAAAATTATCAAAAAGGCATGTGGTGTTCACAGACCACAATTCAAGTCTGGTGTAAGAAAATGTCTTCCCAAGTGAGCCCAACCTTTTGGATTCCATACCCAGGGAAGAGGATGGGGACAGCCCTTGGGAGGTGTAACCTAGGCCACAGGTAAAAGGTTCAGGATTCCACCTAAGAGGCAAGGCTCCTATCCAAGTCGCATGACGCCAATCCGGCTCCGTGTCGGAGTTGGGGTTTACAATGGGAGAGGTGCCACCCATAGGAGCGGACGTTGCAGGGACCGGTGTCGGGGAAGATCGAGGTTGTTCGACCTACGCTGGTCCGGATTCAGGAATGGATCCCAGGGTGCCCCTCAGCATTGTGGCCAGAGCCACTGGTATGGAACCCGAAGGGCCCATCCGGGTATGCGGGGCCTGAAGGAACTCCTGCGGGTTCAGGATGCCCAAAAATGAGGCGCATGGCGTCGTAAAAATCACTTAGTTGGGCAGGGGTCGCTCTGGTCCATGGAAATTTTTTGAGCCGGCCCAGGATCCTCGTAACAAGGCCTAGAGCGACGGCACTCCCTCATCTCGTCCACCGAGCGCTTCGACTTCTCAGATTTTGTTTTGTGCCTCGACTTATCCTATCGCCTGAGAACTAAGAGTGGGATGACGATGATGGGGGGACTCAGAAACAGATGCCAGGACCTTCCTTTCGACCAAGATCTCAACTTGCACAGAGTCGAGCATTGGGCTGCCATCAGCTTTAGGGACCACTCCCTCAAAGCCTTCTGATGCATGGCCCGATACTGAGCACAACTTAGGGTCTTGGTCACGCTCCAAGAACCAAAGACACATGAGGTGCGGATCTGTCACAGACATAGCCCGATGACAGGATCCGCAGGGCTTGATACTGGTCTTTCTCAATGACATCCTTGACACACCAGGAGTATAAAACTCAAAAAACACTTCAACAAAAAGTAAAAACAAGCCAGTCAAAAACTGAATGAGGGGGATCTCTCCTCGAATCAGCTTGCTGGCGCAGAAAGAAAAGAACTGACATCAGTGCGCCGGGGAGGAGCCTATATTGGACCCACAACGTCATATTCGTCGTGGACAAATGCGACAAATGACGCAGAGCTCATCAACGCCATCTAACGGCACTCAGGGGTACTGTTCACGAAATTCTTCCTGATTTAGTCTGACACCTGGGGAAAATTCAAAGGTAAGGAATAGGCAACTAGAAGTCTCTATAAGAGATATATCCACATAGCGGCTTTACAAATTTCAGAAATACATTTCTTAAAAGAGCTGCAGTAGCAGCTTTCCCCCTTGTAGACTGTGCCCCAGCTCTAACAAGTAAGGACGTCTTAGCTAGCTGGTAAGAAAGGAGTATACAAGAATGTATCTATCTTGAAATAGTTTCTTTAGATGATGATAAACCTGTTCTCACAGGACCATAGTTAACAAACAGATGATCCAACTTCCTGATACTCTTGTTCTTGCCCAAGTAGAATTTTAACACTCTCTTAATATCCAGAGAATGCAGTGACCGTTTAGCTCGATTTGCGGGGTTAGGAAAGAAAGTCGGTAGAGAGATATTCTTATTGATATGAAAATCTGAGACTATCTTTGAGAGAAAACTGGAATGAGTTCTCATCACCACTCTATTGGAGTGAAACACAGTATATGGCACCACTGAACACAGGGCTTGAATTTTACTTAATTTAAGGGTCGGAGTGATGGCAACCAGAAAAGCTGCTTTCCATGTGAGATGCTGCAAAGAGGCTTTATGGATTGGTTCAACTGAAGAGCCCGTTAATTTGGAAAGAACAATGTTAAGTTTTCATCGAGGAGAGGGAGTCCTGCCTGGAGGGAACATCCTTTTAAGGCCTTCGAGAAAATCTTTCACCACTCGAATTTTGAAAAAAGATTTTTGTGAAGGAGATTTCCTATATGCCAAATAGGCTGCAAGGTGTACCCTAAACTAGTATCATCCTGGTCTTGGATTGATACAGCTTAAGAATCACTGTTTGAATGAGGAGTTGGTGGAAATGCTTCGAGAAATTTCCCTGACCAACTTATCAAAATGGCATGCCCTTTCGCCCTGGTTGGGCGAACCTGAACGTGTAGTCTGGGCATTTTCTGTTGTTCGCATCTGTGAATAGATATATTTGAAGATATCCCCTTTCATGTAAACTATCTTGCAACACCTAATCATTGAGAATCCAGCTTTGATGTTCTTGGATGGACTGAGCCGCGTAGGACAGTCGGCGAGAGTGCATTCCTCCTTGCTTGTTTAGGTCATGCATTGTTGTTGTGTCGATCTGGACAAGGATGGAATTGGTTTTGATTGTTGGAAAGAAAGACTTCAGAGGAAGGTGGACTGCTCTCAATTCCAGCATGTTGATGTGATAAGTCTTTTCCTTGTCTGACCAAACACCCTGAGTTTGAAAATAACCCATCTGTCTCCCCATTCTTGGAGGGAGGAGTCTGCGATCAGTGTTTGACTGGGTGGATCCTGATGAAATGGTACCCCCATTAGATTTTTCCACTGAGAACACCATGAGAGACTGACATGCAGTCTGTCCTCCCAGCGGTTGGAAAGCTGATTCCACTGGTCTTCCAGGCATTGTTGCAGAGACCTCATGTGTAACCTTGCATTCGCACTATGAAGAGGCAAGAAGAAATTGACCCCAGTAGATATGTTCTCTGTCTCCCAGATGGATGATAAACCTGCGAAAGATTAAGACCAGTCGTCCAGATAAGGATGCACAAAGATTTTCTGTCTCCTTAAGAATGCTGCAAAAATGTTTATGGGGCTGATGTGAGAACAAATGGGAGTACTTTGTATTGACAGTGTTGGAAGCCCACTTTGAAACAGAGAAACTTGCAATGTTTCTTGGCAGTTGTGATGTGGAAATATGCATCTTGCAGGTCTATCTTGATGTAGTTGTGAATAGAATGGGTGAAAAGCTAGCATTTTTAAAATTTTTCTCTGTATATATTTGTTTAGTACCCTTAGGTCTTAGATGGGTCTGAAATCCTGTTTCGGCCCTTTCTTTTTTACTAGAAAGTATTGGGAATATATTCCCAATCCCCTTTGATGACATGGACCTTCTCTTTGGTTTATTTTTGCATTAAGGTGTTGCCTTCCGACTGCACGAGCTCTAGCTGGTACTGAGATGTTTTTGCCAGAGAATAGTAGGAGGAAGGACCTGAAGCTAAGAGAAGAGCCATTATGTGCAGTATTTAAGAAACATCTGTTTTCTGTACTTGACTGACACTCTTCTAAGTGATTGACAATACTTCCCCCCACCGGAGCAGGTAACAATGAAGGAGGAAGTGATGACTCATTGTTTTGCAGGCGGTTTCCCTGCCGCTGCAGGCTGCTGTTGTTGTGCACTTCTCACTCCAGATTGCCTGCTGCTGATGTTGCTGCCAATGAAGGGTTTGAACCCTCTGTTGGAAATACCATCTGTCGTATGGCCTGTATCATCTGTGGAATTCTTTTTACTTTTCGAGGCCCACAGTCTTTGGAGTGCCCAGCTCCGTTTTTGCCCTAGACATCTCTTCATCAACATGGGCACCATCCAAGGCGTTACCAGAGAATGGGAGATTCATAATATGATGTTGTGCTTCTGGCTTCAACCCAGTAAGACACAGCCATGAAGATCTCCTTGCACAGTTGAAGTTTGCAAAACCATGAACCGCTAGATCCGATGCATCTGCAGCTGTGCTGATGATTTAATTGGAAACCAGTCCATTCTCAGTAAGTATCTCCTGAAAATCCTGTCTAACCTCCTTAGGTAGTTTTTCTGTAAACCTTTCCAATTAATCCAAGAAGGATCTATCATATCTTCCAAGCAGAGCAGAGTAACTAGCCATCTTTGTGTAAGATGCTGATGTTCCACACATCTTTTTCACCAGGGCATCCATCTGCACGCTCTCCTTGTCTGGTGGAACCAGAAAGAAGAAACTGCAGATTGTGACTTCCGTGCGGCTGCCACTATGACCAAATCCAGAGGAGGATCAGCTCTGAGGAAAAGAGAGCCTGATCAGTAACAGATGCTGGTAAGAATAGCTGCATCGCAGGCGATAGGAGTTCAGGCACCATTGGCAAAAATGGTTGTGATGGCATTCTGTGATGCAGAATTTCAAAGATCACAGATGAAGGCGTTGTGGTGGTTGGACTGTCCAGATTTAGTTTGGTAGCACCTCTGATAAAGACATCGTTGAAGGTCAAGGTATCATCTACCAGTGACACTCTGTTGGAGGTGTATCCGAGAGCATAGAAGAATAGTCTCACAATGAGGATCGGGATGTTATGGACCAAGACGATGATTTCCTTCTGTCCGTCGATGATGCAGTGTGAGATCTTCTAGACCTTGACCTGGTTCTAGACATTGTTCAAGATATAGAACGATGGTAGACAGGCCTTCTCAACCTCCAAGGGGATGGCTGCGAACTCCTACATTGTGTGGTTCTTGGAACTGTAGGAGGCACTGATCTTGTGCCAGCAAAGAACATCGGAGAAGGTATTCTTTTGGGAGATCGTATATGAGGTCTGGAAGGAGAGTATGTTTGAGAGTACCCGGAGTCTGATGTTACAGGTATTGGTCTTTTTCTCAAACTTTCCAACAACGCTGTAGAGACATTGACAGGTGACTACAACCTGGACCTAGTAGGTGAACGGGTTCTCAATTCCGTCAAGACACACTGGTCCTCTGGTGATATCAATGAAGGCCTTCTGCAACATTTTTGCCTCTTGAATTTAATACATGCTTCTTCTTCAACTTTGTGTGGGGTTTGTCTACCATCCTCAATGCTGACCGCAGCTTTGGCATTGATGAATGTCCAGTGGGAGACAACAGTTTTCTTGATGGTGATGTGTCCCCTGACGTCATGCCATGAGTTTTCGAAGTCGATGAATGTTGCCTGGTTGTCGACGCCAACCTTAATGACTAAGATTGTCTCGGACCAAGGAATGTCTTGATGCCTACAGATGGTGCCTTCTTGCTGGCGATGAGACTCTCGACGTTGAGCGTTGGGCATGATCCAACACTGACCAATGAGCTGACCACCTTTGACTGTGATTTTGATAGCAAACATAAAGATATTTCCATTTACGTCATACCTCTTGACATCGACCGGGACCTCTTTTTTTGTGTTTTTCATGACATCTTCCTCTGTGGAGGTCTTTTGGACGAGAGGAGAAAGACTGGTCTTCCCCATGGCCTCTTGTTAATCCAGCTCATCCACTCTCCTGGAGTCTATGGTGACTGATCTTCTTCCTGTCCTTGAGGATGCTCCTGGACAGCTTCTGGTAGTGAGGACAGGTGCAGGGTGGTGGGACTCTGGCAGACAGATAATGCAGACTGAAGGAGGGTCAGTCGGAGCCGACTTCTTCCCACAGGAAGGACACTTCACAGAAGGCAAAGGCATATTTTGACAGAAGAAAGATAATATTTTCTGCCGGAAAAATATATTTTTGTATTTCTATTTCCTACCTATAACGTCTCTGTAAGCTTTGTTTCAGTGAAGAAAAAATATATATGTTTGTGTGTGTGTGTGTGCGCTCACGCTCTGGGGTCCCTGCACATGGGTGGGACTATTCAATGCCTATAACTACTGATGAGGGTCCCCTAAAAGAGAAGTATAATTGCTTTGGACATGTATGTGCCGGACTATGTAAAGCAGTGGATAGGAGCATTTACAGCCGTGGAGGGCCTCTTAGGCAGTATAACTGTATATACATGCATAGATCACTGAGGAGTTGGAATGTTGGCTCTGTAAGTGTGCATCAAATCATAAGCAATTCAAAAGTGTTAGTAGTCAACTGATTGCTAGTTAAGGTTGGGGAATGTTTGAATGCAAACAGTGACTGCACATTCCCACATTCTCCACCCTGAACTAGTAATCAGCTTCTGACTAAAATAGTTTTTAACTACTTTTTTTATTTTACTAGTACATATATCAAATACATTGGTGAGGCAATACAGTAGACTAAGTATTATTGTTAATTCAAGAAACTATTATCATCTTAGCAGGAACCACTATAATATAGATATTTAGTTGAAACTGCTTATAATTACTGACACGAAATAATGATTAGAGGCCACTACAAGGCAGGGTGAATGCTGGAAAATCACGGTGACCACATGACACATCCACTCTATGGACCGTGGTGTCTGGTCTGTGGAATCTGGTGCTCTTCAGGGTGTAGGCCAGGGGGCAGCACTTTCCCACACCCTTCTGAACCAGGAAATAAATGGGTAATATAAAAAATGCAATGAATGTAGCACTGAAGATTGCTGCAACATGTTTATCAATTGTTTTGTTATACGTTAAGTTGGCAGGTGTTTGCCTAACATGTTTATATGTGTAGTCTGTATGCCATAACACGACTTGCTTATATAAACTGTAATAATACTTCATATTATTTAATGTACTGCTGAAGTAATAAACACAGGTGTCCTCTATGAGTTTGCAAGTGTTTATATTGACCAGCAGGTGATGATGTGCACAAGAGTTTACTCAACGGTGTTGTCAAAGTCAAAACGCAATTACAGGTACTGGGATGTGCTTAATGTTAGTGCTTGACTGTGGTTCGTAAAGGGTTCTGAAGGAGCACTGGAATTGCTTTCTTCAGCGAAGCAAGGACTTGCCACCTCCCGAAAATTAAAATGTCTCTAAAAACCATCTTCCTTTAGAAGATTTAAAATGTGTTTGTTTCTACAGGTTTATGCTTACAGGATGCATGCTATCGCAAAAAATCTCCCTGCTATATTCCTAAAACTCTGCCTGAAAAATTGACCTTGATTAAACTTTGAATTTTTCTCACAAATTTATTTTGAATCCCCCTCTCCTCCTCTTCTACCTTCTGCATGCATCCTGTATATACAGATTACTCTAAATTGCATGCCTATCTCAATCTCTTTTTCTTTGGAACCATATGCCTACAACCTAACAACATCCACTCCTTCCACCAACCATTTGCTTCTCACAGAACCCCCACTAATGATCACACTTAAGTCATTAATGTCCCTCTAAGAAACTGGAGCAAATTTATGGAAACAATTCTTTCAAAGCACATCATTAATCCCAGTAACCACTAACTTTGGGCTCCCTGGTAGCATGCAACTCGCCGTAAAGAGCTTCAATGCTTCATCAGGGGTAGTTAGCTCTATATAAATACAATTACATATCAATTTCAATATGGATTTGGGGACCCCTGAACATTCCTAAAGGAGACAAAGAATCGCAACAATGTTTCATTTCTTTTTGGCCCATATATCTCCACTGGAGGTCCTAATCCCCAAACAAAGATTTCCATGAACCAGTATTGCTTAAAAATAACTTGCCACTTATTAGCAAACTTTAAATTCTAATCTGAGGTGAAGGTGCAATCGACCAGAAAAAAAGTGAATGTGGTTTGGACAAACACAATACTAAGTCACAGACATCAGGAAAGCTAAAGCAGATGTAACGAATCTTCCTATTTAGATAATGGTGACATCAGACAACATGCAGAATTAGGCCTTGATATGAGCATCAGGGTACAACTTTACATGTTCCTCCGTACAAGGTGCTGTGTGCATACCTGTTTTGTCATTTGCCAAACACAATCAATAAACTGTAAAAAAACAGGCGATCTGTCGGCATCTGCATGGTTTATATCTCCATGTCCAACTCTCTAAAAATAAAGAAAAGATACCATTAAATTTACACAGGACTTATATTATGAGAGAAGCAAGTAAACCTTTGGTGAAGAGGGAGGAAATTAATTAAGAGATCTTAAAAAAGCACAAATATGTATACTGTATGATTAAAAAATTAACTAGAAGCTTTTCAGGTTCGGTTTAAAAAGTGCACACGCAAATGTAGTAATGTGTATTACTTCCTTTTAGATTAACTATAGCAAATGTAGCCCTCTGTTTACATTTTTTTTAATTGCTAACGTCTGTTTGCCATCTTGTTTCACATCATATTTGTATTTTTTATTTATAGGAGAAGCTGACATTTACATTTTTTATGTGACCTTGTTTTCGTTCCCATATAAATATTTTACTTTTATGAGACAACTGTAGAATGTGGGCACCTGCAGAGTATAGGCTGTCCGTTGTATCTCATTATGTTGCAGATAACTTTATGTTTGAAGGAAGCTTAGCAAAGCTTCATAGTGTAGAAGCTTCAATAAATTATGAGCTTAAATTATCTTTGTTTGCTTTAACTTGATTAGAGAACTTTATGGGAATTATGTGTAAATGTATCACATGTTACAGCTGTGTGATTTCAGCTAGTGCAATGTACATGTGAATTCACAACCATTTAGGCTTTTCCCCAGACATACTGCACACAAATTGGATATGGTGTGTAGCCGGCTAAGAGTGCCTATGTAGTAGCTTCATTGCTGAGGGGACACATTCTAGTATTGTTTAACACATGCAGTAGGGCGCCTTGAAACCAATTTTGATATTTGTGATATGTTAATGCTATTTCTAAATCATCATAAGCTCTGTACTGGCCTGCTATGGCAGCTTCAGTGTATGTGTGAATTATCTAGTGTTAGTATTGACTGCAAGAAAAGTGACTCATGAGTAAAATACTTCTGTTTTATAAGCTTTGTGAGCCTCAATCACAAAGGTAACATCTCCATCTCCAACAGGTAGGCCATATAATGTTAAGTGTGCTGTAATAGCATGTCTGCATTTGACAGAATTATTAAAAACATTAATCATTTTAATGAATGGAATTCAGAGAGGATAATACTATAGTGTGGTATCCTTTTAACCCCTTCTGTGCCGCGGACGTAGTGGTTACGTCCCGCGGCACAGTGCTGCTGTGCCGAGGACGTAACCACTACGTCCTCGGCACACAGCCCAGAGGGAGCGCTCTCGCTCCCTCTGTGTGCTTCCCCCCACCCCCCCAAAGTCAGGGATGGAAGGGGAAGCCCTTCCCCTTCCACCCCCGACCCCCCCACCCCCCCATAATGACGTCAGCGCGCGATCGCACGCTGACTTCATTATGGGGATTTCGCCGCACAGGAAGCCATTTGCTTCCTGTGCGGCGACGAGGAAAGAGGTGAGTTCCTCTTCCCGGTGGGTGGGGGGTTTGGGCTAAAGAGGCACCGGGGGAAAGGAAAGGCTTTTCCTTTCCCCCGGTGTCTCTTTGAGCATTCCTGCTGCCCGATCGCATTGCGATCGGGCAGCAGGAATGCCCACTAGACACCAGGGATTTTTTTTTTTTTTTGTTCTTTACTGTTTCTTGTTTGCGGGGAGCGGCCCCTTGGGCAAGGGTCGCTCCCCTTGTGGGGGCAATTTGTTACGGCCATTTCTGCCCCCCTTGGGGGCAGATTGGCCTACTTTTTAGGCGGATCTGCCCCCAAGGGGGGCAGAAACCACTGGATCACCAGGGAATTATATTTTCTGTGCAGGTATGTTGGGAGGGGGTGCCCCCTTGGGCAAGGGGCGCCCCCCCCAAGGGGGCAGAGAACTGTTGGCCATTTCTGCCCCCCTTGGGGGCAGATCGGCCTATTTTTTTTAGGTCCATCTGCCCCCAAGGGGGGCAGAAGCCACTTAGGCACCAGGGATTGTGTGTGTAGTGGATGGGGGGGCGCCCCCTTGGGCAAGGGTCGCTCCCCTTTGGGGGGCATGTCTTTTAGGGCCATTTCTGCCCCCCTTGAGGGCAGATCAGCCTATTATTTTTAGGTTGATCTGCCCCAAGGGGGGCAGAAACCACTAGAACGCCAGGGATGTTTTTTTATGTGTTTATTTTTGTGGGGGGGCGTCCCCATGGGCACGGGGCGCCCCCCCAAGGGGGGCATTGACCTGTTGGCCATTTCTGCCCCCCCTGGGGGCAGATGGGCCTATTTTTCTAGACCCACCTGCCCCCAAGGGGGGCAGAAGCCACGTAGACACCAGGGATAGTGTGTGTGTGTGTGTGTGTTAGTGGATGGGGGGGGCTTGGGCAAGGGTCGCCCCCCACTTTGGGGGCACATGTACCCAGGCCATTTCTGCACCCCTTGGAGACAGATCAGCCTATTATTTTTAGGCTGATCTGCCCCCAAGGGGGGCAGAAACCACTAGAACGCCAGGGATTTTTTTTAATGTGTTTATTTTTGTGGGGGGGTGTCCCCTTGGGCACGGGGCGCCCCCCCAAGGGGGGCATTGACCTGTTGGCCATTTCTGCCCCCCCTGGGGGCAGATGGGCCTATTTTTCTAGACCCACCTGCCCCCAAGGGGGGCAGAAGCCACGTAGACACCAGGGATAGTGTGTGTGTGTGTGTGTGTGTTAGTGGATGGGGGGGGGGGCTTGGGCAAGGGTCGCCCCCCACTTTGGGGGCACATGTACCCAGGCCATTTCTGCACCCCTTGGAGACAGATCAGCCTATTATTTTTAGGCTGATCTGCCCCCAAGGGGGGCAGAAACCACTAGAACGCCAGGGATTTTTTTTTATGTGTTTATTTTTGTGGGGGGGCGTCCGCTCGGGCACGGGGCGCCCCCCCAAGGGGGGCATTGACCTGTTGGCCATTTCTGCCCCCCCTGGGGGCAGATGGGCCTATTTTTCTAGACCCACCTGCCCCCAAGGGGGGCAGAAGCCACGTAGACACCAGGGATAGTGTGTGTGTGTGTGTGTGTGTTAGTGGATGGGGGGGGGCTTGGGCAAGGGTCGCCCCCCACTTTGGGGGCACATGTACCCAGGCCATTTCTGCACCCCTTGGAGACAGATCAGCCTATTATTTTTAGGCTGATCTGCCCCCAAGGGGGGCAGAAACCACTAGAACGCCAGGGTTTTTTTTTTATGTGTTTATTTTTGTGGGGGGGCGTCCCCTTGGGCACGGGGCGCCCCCCCAAGGGGGGCATTGACCTGTTGGCCATTTCTGCCCCCCCTGGGGGCAGATGGGCCTATTTTTCTAGACCCACCTGCCCCCAAGGGGGGCAGAAGCCACGTAGACACCAGGGATAGTGTGTGTGTGTGTGTTAGTGGATGGGGGGGGGCTTGGGCAAGGGTCGCCCCCCACTTTGGGGGCACATGTACCCAGGCCATTTCTGCACCCCTTGGAGACAGATCAGCCTATTATTTTTAGGCTGATCTGCCCCCAAGGGGGGCAGAAACCACTAGAACGCCAGGGATTTTTTTTAATGTGTTTATTTTTGTGGGGGGGCGTCCCCTCGGGCACGGGGCGCCCCCCCAAGGGGGGCATTGACCTGTTGGCCATTTCTGCCCCCCCTGGGGGCAGATGGGCCTATTTTTCTAGACCCACCTGCCCCCAAGGGGGGCAGAAGCCACGTAGACACCAGGGATAGTGTGTGTGTGTGTGTGTGTGTGTTAGTGGATGGGGGGGGGCTTGGGCAAGGGTCGCCCCCCACTTTGGGGGCACATGTACCCAGGCCATTTCTGCACCCCTTGGAGACAGATCAGCCTATTATTTTTAGGCTGATCTGCCCCCAAGGGGGGCAGAAACCACTAGAACGCCAGGGATTTTTTTTTATGTGTTTATTTTTGTGGGGGGGCGTCCCCTCGGGCACGGGGCGCCCCCCCAAGGGGGGCAGTGACCTGTTGGCCATTTCTGCCCCCCCTGGGGGCAGATGGGCCTATTTTTCTAGACCCACCTGCCCCCAAGGGGGGCAGAAGCCACGTAGACACCAGGGATAGTGTGTGTGTGTGTGTGTGTGTGTTAGTGGATGGGGGGGGGGTTTGGGCAAGGGTCGCCCCCCACTTTGGGGGCACATGTACCCAGGCCATTTCTGCACCCCTTGGAGACAGATCAGCCTATTATTTTTAGGCTGATCTGCCCCCAAGGGGGGCAGAAACCACTAGAACGCCAGGGATTTTTTTTTATGTGTTTATTTTTGTGGGGGGGCGTCCCCTCGGGCACGGGGCGCCCCCCCAAGGGGGGCATTGACCTGTTGGCCATTTCTGCCCCCCCTGGGGGCAGATGGGCCTATTTTTCTAGACCCACCTGCCCCCAAGGGGGGCAGAAGCCACGTAGACACCAGGGATAGTGTGTGTGTGTGTGTGTGTTAGTGGATGGGGGGGGGCTTGGGCAAGGGTCGCCCCCCACTTTGGGGGCACATGTACCCAGGCCATTTCTGCACCCCTTGGAGACAGATCAGCCTATTATTTTTAGGCTGATCTGCCCCCAAGGGGGGCAGAAACCACTAGAACGCCAGGGATTTTTTTTTATGTGTTTATTTTTGTGGGGGGGCGTCCCCTTGGTCACGGGGCGCCCCCCCAAGGGGGGCATTGACCTGTTGGCCATTTCTACACCCCCTGGGGGCAGATGGGCCTATTTTCTTAGGCCCACCTGCCCCCAAGGGGGCAGAAGCCACTTAGGCACCAGGGATAGTGTTGTGTGTGTTTTATTTGTTTTTTTTTGTTTGAGGGCTGTCCCCTTTGGCAAGGGTCGCTCTCCATGGGGACACAGTACTAAAGGTATTTTCTGGCTTCCTTGGGGCAGACAGGCCTATTTTTTTAGTAGGCCCATCTGCCCCTATGACAGAATCCACTTAGGCACCAATTTCTAAAATGTTTGATGGTGGGGTGTTTGTCAACTGAAGAAGTCTTTGCATTTGTGATAAAAAAAAAATTCCTCCTTTTTGTTCTAGTTCAAAGCTTTTGCTTTATTTGCTGTGGCTCCTTGCGGTTTTGGCGGTGGTTGACCTGCAGTTTGCACAGTTGCATGTTTTAGGTAAGTAAAAACAATTTACTCCAAAGGAGTATTGTTGCCATGCATGAATGACATGTTTGTAGGGGGTGTACTAAATGCAGGATTGTGTGTGAAATTGTCCTTAGGTTTGTGCACAATGATATTTGTTGTGTCTTATTTCTAATTTGCCTTTCTTTCTTTCTTTTTAGTGGGATATCATTGGTGATTGCTGTGTAGTTGCTGGTGAATCAAGCTTTTTCAGGCAAGTGAGCGGTATAGTTTTTGAGTTTGTAACTCTTACTAACAAAGCTACACTTTGTTACTTGTCTTACACAGTGCTGGTTGTTGGTGGTGAATTTGTCCAGTTAATTTTAGCAGGAGAGATCATGGCTAGCCGCAGGATGACCGCTCAGCAGGTGGTTGGTATGCTTTTTGAGTCACAGTCTGATCATGACTATGAGACGGACTCTGCATCTGAGGCAGAGGAGGAAGTCAGAGATTCTGGCAGTGATGTTTCTGTTGGAGGGGAATCTTCTGATGATGAAGCCACACTCAGTGCAGATGAAGGTTCTGTTTTAGAGGAGGACATTGATGTGCCAATAGTGCAGCAACCTGGGGCTGAAAGGTTTCCCGTTAGAAGACCTGATGTCTGGGTTGCCCCAAACATGGAGCAGCCAGAGTTGCCTGCCTTTACTGGTCTCCCGGGGTGTAACGCCAATACAGAGAACTTTATGCCTATCAATTTCTTTGAGTTATTCATGGATGATGTGTTTTTGGAAGAGATTGTTGAGCAGACTAATTTGTATGCGGAGCAGCATTTGAGGGACAACGCTGCTAGACTTAGGCCACACTCTAGAGCTGCCCAGTGGATTCCCACAAATTTGGAGGAGCTAAAAAAGTTTTTGGGTTTGACTTTTTTGATGGGGTTGATAAGGAAGCCGTCACTGGCTTCTTATTGGTCTACTAGTCCCTTGATGGCAACAGCTATATTTCCAGCTACCATGAGTCGTAATCGGTATTTGCTTCTTCTTAGGATGCTGCATTTTGTTGACAATGCATTAGCCTTGCCACGAGATCACCCAGATTCTGACCGTCTTTTTAAGATTAGGCCTGTCCTTGATCATTTTGTAGATCGGTTTTCGGAGGTCTATGTTCCAGGCAAAGAGATAAGTGTGGACGAGTCTTTGGTCCTCTTCAAGGGTCGTTTGGTTTTTAGGCAGTACATTCCTAGCAAAAGGGCACGATATGGAATTAAATTGTATATGCTGTCTGAAAGTAGGACAGGATATGTGTATAGTTTCCGTGTGTACACTGGTAGGGATTCCAATATTGACCCCCCTGGTTGTCCTCCCACTTTTGGAGTTACTGAGAAAATAGTGTGGGATCTTGGTAGACGACTGTTCAACAAAGGTCACCATTTGTATGTAGATAACTTCTACACTGGTGTGCAGTTGTTCAAGGAATTGTTTAGAGTGGACACAGTTGCTTGTGGCACAATCCGTTCTAACCGGAAAGGCTATCCAAGGGAGCTTGTCTGTAAAAAACTTGAGAGGGGACAGTGCTGTGCCTTGCGGAACGAGGAGCTGCTAGCTTTGAAATTTTCAGACAAGAGGGATGTCTACATGCTAAGTACCATCCATGATGAGAGTACTTCCCCTGTGACTGTTTGGGGCCAGGTTGCTGAAGTGCGCAAACCTGTGTGCATTTTAGATTATAATAAGCACATGGGAGGTGTAGATAGAGTTGACCAGAGGTTGGAACCTTATACTGCTATTCGTAAGTCTTATGTTTGGTATAAGAAGTTAGCACTTCACCTCTTCCACTTAGCAACCTTCAATGCTTTTATTGTGTTTAGGGATAGGTCTCCAGACTCAAAGATGACATTTGTGAAATTTCAGGAGTCAGTGATAGAGAGCCTTATTGTGGTGGAACAGGCCAGAGTTCCTAGAGAAGCAGTGGTGGAGGATGTGGCTAGATTGAAAGATCGCCACTTTGCTGAGCACATTCCTCCCACACCCAAAAAAGACTTTCCAGCTAAGAAATGTAGAGTGTGTTTTCGAAGAGGTATCCGGAGGGAGTCTCGAATGTACTGCCCAGATTGTCCTTCAAAGCCTGGGCTGTGTGTCGGTGCTTGTTTTAAGAATTACCACACCCAGAAGAATTTCTGGGAACAACCATGAGTGTAAACTCATGTCTGTTTTGTATTTTCATGTGTTTAGTTTCATGGTTAGCATTTCTGTCATGTTGTTAGTTAGAGCTTTTGTGTTTGTTGTTTTGTAATTCTTTCTACTTAGTTAGGGGTTCCTCTGTTAAAAAAAAAAAAATATGATGCCATTGTGTGTGGAGTGGGGCTTGGCTGAGACTGTACATATTGACTTGATGTTGGCTACTGCAACACACTGCAAGCCAAACACCAGTCCACACACTCCCATCAGCTGGTGTGATTGTTGTATCAGGCATGTGGGCGTATGTAAGTGATGGGCCCTTGAGTGGCGCTGTCTGTCGATGTGAGTGTTGTAATGTGCTGGGCCCGTGGCTGGCGGTGTGAATGGCCTTGTGTGTGTCATGTATGAAAGTTGTGTGAATGGACTGTAAAGCGGTTGGTGCCTTGTCGCGGCTTTACAGCTCACGAGCTGTGAGTCATTGGTTCAGTTTTTTGCCTTTCAGTTACTAACAGTGCTTTTCATTTTTGTGAAAGCTCTTGTTAGTAAAATTTGATCCACTGAACCATCACTCACCCTCGTGCCAAATCCAACCAGTATGTGTGGTAAAAATGACCAAACCTGCTCCGCTGTAATCAGGCGTCGCAGCACACCTATGACACGCTAGGTGCCTCAGGTGGGACCCCGATGATGAAGCATGCCACCAACTTGGTTGGTGGGTGAGGGGTCTTTTTCACATAACCTAAGTGTGTTTCTTTTCAAAATTTTAGTGTTTGGCACATCACGGACGTATGTGGGCACATCAAAACGATATATTACAAAACTACCTGTGTTTGGGGGGGAGAGGGCACCTATGTTTTTGGTCCTGTGTGCGGCCTTCATCTAGGGAAACCTACCAAACCCAGACATTTTTTAAAACTAGACACCCCAAGGAGTCTAGGGAGGAGTGGCTTGCGTGGATCCCCCAACATTTTCTTACCCAGACTCCTCTGTAAACCTCAAAATGTGCTTAAAAAAAACATATTTTCCTGACTTTTCTTCGTACGATCACCACTCCAGCACAAAATTCCTACTCCCCAGTGTTCCCCTCAGTCTCCCAAATAAAATGACACCTCACGTATGTGGGTCCCCAAAGCAGAGTCAGTCTAAAGATGTATAAAAGAATATGTCCTTATAAACTCGCAGTACTATCCCCTGTATCTCTACAAGTTTTGGGCCTTATTCTGTTGGAGGCACCTGGCCCACCCACACAACTGAGGTATCATTTTTATCGGGAGACTTGGGGGAACGCTGGGTGGAAGGAAATTTGTGGCTCCACTCAGATTCCAGAACTTTCTGTCACCGAAATGTGTGAAAAATGCGTTGTTTTAGCCAATATTTGAGGTTTGGAAAGGATTCTGGGTAACAGAACCTGGTCAGAGCCCCTCAAGTCACCCCATCTTGGATTCCCCTAGGTCTCTAGTTTTCAGAAATGCACAGGTTTGGTAGGTTTCCCTAGGTGCTGGCTGAGCTACAGGCCAAAAACTACAGGTAGGCACTGTTTTCAATGAAAAAATGTGATGTGTCCACGTTGCGCTTTGGGGCGTTTCCTGTCGCGGGCGCTAGGCCTACCCACACAAGTGAGGTATCATTTTTATCGGGAGACGTGGGGGAACGCTGGGTGGAATCAAATTTGTGGCTCCTCTCAGATTCCAGAACTTTCTGCCACAGAAATGTGAGGAACATGTGTTTTTTTAGCCAATTTTTGAGCTTTGCAAAGGATTCTGGGTAACAGAACCTGGTCTGAGCCCCGCCAGTCACCCCTCCTTGGATTCCCCTAGGTCTCTAGTTTTCAGAAATGCACAGGTTTGGTAGGTTTCCCTAGGTGGCGGCTGAGCTACAGGCCAAAATCTACAGGTAGGCACTTCGCTAAAAACAGGTCTGTTTTCTTCCAAAATTTTGGTGGTGTCCACGTTGCGCTTTGGGGCGTTTCCTGTCGGGGGCGCTAGGCCTACCCACGCAAGTGAGGTATCATTTTTATCGGGAGACTTGTGGGAACGCTGGGTGGAAGGAAATTTGTGGCTCCTCCCAGATTCCAGAACTTTCTGCCACAGAAATGTGAGGAACATGTGTTTTTTTAGCCAATTTTTGAGCTTTGCAAAGGATTCTGGGTAACAGAACCTGGTCCGAGCCCCGCCAGTCACCCCTCCTTGGATTCCCCTAGGTCTCTAGTTTTCAGAAATGCACAGGTTTGGTAGGTTTCCCTAGGTGGCGGCTGAGCTACAGGCCAAAATCTACAGGTAGGCACTTTGCTAAAAACAGGTCTGTTTTCTGTGATGTGTCCACGTTGCGCTTTGGGGCGTTTCCTGTCGCGGGCGCTAGGCCTACCCACACAAGTGAGGTATCATTTTTATCGGGAGACGTGGGGGAACGATGGGTGGAAGGAAATTTGTGGCTCCTCTCAGATTCCAGAACTTTCTGGCACAGAAATGTGAGGAACATGTGTTTCTTTAGCCAATTTTTGAGCTTTGCAAAGGATTCTGGGTAACAGAACCTGGTCCGAGCCCCGCCAGTCACCCCTCCTTGGATTCCCCTAGGTCTCTAGTTTTCAGAAATGCACAGGTTTGGTAGGTTTCCCTAGGTGGTGGCTGAGCTACAGGCCAAAATCTACAGGTAGGCACTTCGCTAAAAACAGGTCTGTTTTCTTCCAAAATTTTGGTGGTGTCCACGTTGCGCTTTGGGGCGTTTCCTGTCGCGGGCGCTAGGCCTACCCACGCAAGTGAGGTATCATTTTTATCGGGAGACTTGGGGGAACGCTGGGTGGAAGGAAATTTGTGGCTCCTCCCAGATTCCAGAACTTTCTGCCACAGAAATGTGAGGAACATGTGTTTTTTTAGCCAATTTTTGAGCTTTGCAAAGGATTCTGGGTAACAGAACCTGGTCCGAGCCCCGCCAGTCACCCCTCCTTGGATTCCCCTAGGTCTCTAGTTTTCAGAAATGCACAGGTTTGGTAGGTTTCCCTAGGTGGCGGCTGAGCTACAGGCCAAAATCTACAGGTAGGCACTTCGCTAAAAACAGGTCTGTTTTCTTCCAAAATTTTGGTGGTGTCCACGTTGCGCTTTGGGGCGTTTCCTGTCGCGGGCGCTAGGCCTACCCACGCAAGTGAGGTATCATTTTTATCGGGAGACTTGGGGGAACGCTGGGTGGAAGGAAATTTGTGGCTCCTCCCAGATTCCAGAACTTTCTGCCACAGAAATGTGAGGAACATGTGTTTTTTTAGCCAATTTTTGAGCATTGCAAAGGATTCTGGGTAACAGAACCTGGTCCGAGCCCCGCCAGTCACCCCTCCTTGGATTCCCCTAGGTCTCTAGTTTTCAGAAATGCACAGGTTTGGTAGGTTTCCCTAGGTGGCGGCTGAGCTAGAGGCCAAAATCTACAGGTAGGCACTTTGCTAAAAACAGGTCTGTTTTCTGTGATGTGTCCACGTTGCGCTTTGGGGCGTTTCCTGTCGCGGGCGCTAGGCCTACCCACACAAGTGAGGTATAATTTTTATCGGGAGACGTGGGGGAACGCTGGGTGGAAGGAAATTTGTGGCTCCTCTCAGATTCCAGAACTTTCTGCCACAGAAATGTGAGGAACATGTGTTTTTTTAGCCAATTTTTGAGCTTTGCAAAGGATTCTGGGTAACAGAACCTGGTCCGAGCCCCGCCAGTCACCCCTCCTTGGATTCCCCTAGGTCTCTAGTTTTCAGAAATGCACAGGTTTGGTAGGTTTCCCTAGTTGGCGGCTGAGCTACAGGCCAAAATCTACAGGTAGGCACTTCGCTAAAAACAGGTCTGTTTTCTTCCAAAATTTTGGTGGTGTCCACGTTGCGCTTTGGGGCGTTTCCTGTCGCGGGCGCTAGGCCTACCCACGCAAGTGAGGTATCATTTTTATCGGGAGACTTGGGGGAACGCTGGGTGGAAGGAAATTTGTGGCTCCTCCCAGATTCCAGAACTTTCTGCCACAGAAATGTGAGGAACATGTGTTTTTTTAGCCAATTTTTGAGCTTTGCAAAGGATTCTGGGTAACAGAACCTGGTCCGAGCCCCGCCAGTCACCCCTCCTTGGATTCCCCTAGGTCTCTAGTTTTCAGAAATGCACAGGTTTGGTAGGTTTCCCTAGGTGGCGGCTGAGCTAGAGGCCAAAATCTACAGGTAGGCACTTTGCTAAAAACAGGTCTGTTTTCTGTGATGTGTCCACGTTGCGCTTTGGGGCGTTTCCTGTCGCGGGCGCTAGGCCTACCCACACAAGTGAGGTATCATTTTTATCGGGAGACGTGGGGGAACGCTGGGTGGAAGGAAATTTGTGGCTCCTCTCAGATTCCAGAACTTTCTGCCACAGAAATGTGAGGAACATGTGTTTTTTTAGCCAATTTTTGAGCTTTGCAAAGGATTCTGGGTAACAGAACCTGGTCCGAGCCCCGCCAGTCACCCCTCCTTGGATTCCCCTAGGTCTCTAGTTTTCAGAAATGCACAGGTTTGGTAGGTTTCCCTAGGTGGCGGCTGAGCTAGAGGCCAAAATCTACAGGTAGGCACTTTGCTAAAAACAGGTCTGTTTTCTGTGATGTGTCCACGTTGCGCTTTGGGGCGTTTCCTGTCGCGGGCGCTAGGCCTACCCACACAAGTGAGGTATCATTTTTATCGGGAGACGTGGGGGAACGCTGGGTGGAAGGAAATTTGTGGCTCCTCTCAGATTCCAGAACTTTCTGCCACAGAAATGTGAGGAACATGTGTTTTTTTAGCCAATTTTTGAGCTTTGCAAAGGATTCTGGGTAACAGAACCTGGTCCGAGCCACACAAATCACCCCATCTTGGATTCCCCTAGGTCTCTAGTTTTCAGAAATGCACAGGTTTGGTAGGTTTCCCTAGGTGGCGGCTGAGCTAGAGGCCAAAATCTACAGGTAGGCACTTTGCTAAAAACAGGTCTGTTTTCTGTGATGTGTCCACGTTGCGCTTTGGGGCGTTTCCTGTCGCGGGCGCTAGGCCTACCCACACATGTGAGGTATCATTTTTATCGGGAGACGTGGGGGAACGCTGGGTGGAAGGACATTTGTGGCTCCTCTCAGATTCCAGCACTTTCTGCCACAGAAATGTGAGGAACATGTGTTTTTTTAGCCAATTTTTGAGCTTTGCAAAGGATTCTGGGTAACAGAACCTGGTCCGAGCCACACAAATCACCCCATCTTGGATTCCCCTAGGTCTCTAGTTTTCAGAAATGCACAGGTTTGGTAGGTTTCCCTAGGTGGCGGCTGAGCTAGAGGCCAAAATCTACAGGTAGGCACTTTGCTAAAAACAGGTCTGTTTTCTGTGATGTGTCCACATTGCGCTTTGGGGTGTTTGCTGTCGCGGGCGCTAGGCCTACCCACACAAGTGAGGTATCATTTTTATCGGGAGACTTGGGGGAACATAGAATAGCAAAACAAGTGTTATTGCCCCTTGTCTTTCTCTACATTTTTCCCTTCCAAATGTAAGACAGTGTGTAAAAAAGACGTCTATTTGAGAAATGCCCGGTAATTCACATGCTAGTATGGGCAGCCCGGAATTCAGAGATGTGCAAATAACCACTGCTTCTCAACACCTTATCTTGTGCCCATTTTGGAAATACAAAGGTTTTCTTGATAGCTATTTTTTACTCTTTATATTTCAGCAAATGAATTGCTGTATACCCGGCATAGAATGAAAACCCACTGCAGGGTGCAGGTCATTTATTGGCTCTGGGTACCTAGAGTTCTTGATGAACCTACAAGCCCTATATATCCCCGCAACCAGAAGAGTCCAGCAGACGTAACGGTATATTGCTTTCGAAAATCTGACATTGCAGGAAAAAGTTACAGAGTAAAACTTAGAGAAAAATTGATGTTTTTTTCACCTCAATTTCAATATTTTTCTTTTTCAGTTGCTATTTTCTGTAGGAAACCCTTGTAGGATCTACACAAATTACCCCTTGCTGAATTCAGAATTTTGTCTACTTTTCAGAAATGTTGCGGTTTATGGGATCCAGCGTTGGTTTCATGCCCATTTCTGTCACTGACTGGAAGGAGGCTGAAAGCACAAAAAATCGTAAAAATGGGGTATGTCCCAGTAAAATGCCAAAATTGGGTTGAAAAATTGGGTTTTCTGATTCAAGTCTGCCTGTTCCTGAAAGCTGGGAAGCTGGTGATTTTATCACCGCAAACCCTTTGTTGATGCCCTTTTCAGGGAAAAAACCACAAGCCTTCTTCTGCAGCCCATTTTTCCAAATTTTTTAAAAAAAATGAAATTTTCACTGTTTTTTGGCTAATTTCTTGGCCTCCTTCTGGGGAACCCACAAAGTCTGGGTACCTCTAGAATCCCTAGGATGTTGGAAAAAAAGGACGCAAATTTGGCATGGGTAGCTTATGTGAACAAAAAGTTATGAGGGCCTAAGCGCGAACTGCTCCAAATAGCCAAAAAAAGGCTCGGCACAGGAGGGGGAAAAGGCCTGGCAGCGAAGGGGTTAAATGTCTAAGCTTGAACAACATGCAGACAAAAATAGGTACTTACTATAGTCCTGAGGAGGATTAATCCCTAACACCATGGACTTCTCCATTTTAAAGGTGAATAGGGGACCTTGGGCACACACCAGAACTACTCAGGAGAACCTTTAAATAAGTACTCGACCTATAAAGGTCGGTGGCACCACCTTTTACGATCCCACAAAAGTAGGACTGCATATTAGGAAATGTCAGACCAATTCCTAGATAGCTCACAGTGTCTCACCTGAACCCCTCACCTTCTCAGGGTAACAGATGATTCCGGCAACCTCAAACATGACCACTTTGACTCCCAAGGAAGTTGTGAAAACAGATCTTACCCTTTCGTTGTTTACTCATGTATGCCCCAGGGTAAACACAAGCGCGATACGGAAAAAGGATTTTAGACATTTATCGAAATAATCATATTCTTGCATGAAGAGAATGGGCTGCGATTATTAGGCAGATTAAATAAAGCATTGTAACCAGCATTACTAACATGGTGAACTGAATAAATAATCCAGCCATGGCAATCTTATTTCTATATCTTTCTACCTATCACTACCTACACTCAGAGCATAGCGGGTGTATCCTCTGCCAGATCTCAAAGGATAGCATGAGTCCCCCCCCCCATACCTGGATAGTTAAGCCAGGGAGTCAGTTTAAGGTAAAGTCGGGAATCCTTCTCTGCAAGGTGAAGAGTCAGCTTCAGCAGAGCTGTATAGCGAACACAGGATCCGTTACAGGACAATCACAGCCGAATGCTACTTTGACCCCTGTAGAGCAGTGCACCATTTATATAATCCAAACCACACTGTGTTAGAGGTGCAGCTCTGATGTGATGATATGTCTAGATTCCAGGAGCTGTCTCTAAACAGTCAACGCAAGCACTAGGAGATCTTTTTCTATGTCCCTAGCATAGAACAGAGTGTACAGATTACACAGTGATAAAGACTTACTGAAAACAAGCAGCATATATAGCCTGTTCTAAAAATAATATTGTGGAAGCATAAATATGTAAAATAATATTGCTAAAACGATGTCAGATTAACAACATATAAAATGTAAAACTAAAATGGAGAACCAAAATGCGACCAAGAACACCTTACAACACTTTTGTCCACTTTGAGGCAAATTAGAGTAGAGAACGGTGCTCTCTTTATGGGAGAACTAATTTACTTAACTATTCCTTTTTGAGAATACTTTTTTTAAACTTGTCTTTATTACATGATCTCACAGCAATTCACATATAAAGCAACATACGTGGTAGATGCATTTAAAGTGGGGTCTGGCCATGTGATATTACCAGCATTAAGACCAGTTTTCATTCCTTAAAGACCAACGATGTTCAACAATTGAGTCAAAAAAGTAACAATCAACAATAATAGATGTGGCAGCGGACAAACACAGGGTGTATATCTCTTGTCGGCTTGTGTGGGAACGGGGGTGTGGGTGAGGTTGGAAGGAGGGTGTTGGCTATTATCCATGGGTGTGTTCCTGTCTGGAGGGGATTTCAGTGGCTTACATCATAAATCCCTGAGGGGGAGAGAGGGCGTGTGAAGCCCCGCCAACCCTATTTCTTCGTATTCCCTTTGACCCCTGGCTGTAGGGAAAGGGGCGGGTACGGTCTGTGGGAATTGTGTGGGGTATTGGCAGTGGTGAATGTTGCGAACTCTCTCAGGGTGTGTTCCACTTTTCGTCTCATGCATCCTCACTCCCTACTCCACTGCACAAATCCGATTTGGTTCATCAGCACATGGTTTTGACACCCACTGCTCCTCCAGGCATTTTTCAGGGGGTTGAGACGATTTCCTCATTTGTGCTTGGGGTTACCATCGTATTTGAATCTTCTGAGTGACTAGTTAGTGCGGTTGGCAGGTGTTCCCTCTCCTCTAGACAATCTAGCATGGTGCTCCATATTTATAGATCACGCTCTGGGTTTTCATCAGTGCAGACCATTTTAAGTCTCCTCTCCTCTGCTATTCCCCACTCACATAGGTCCACTATCCTCTTTCCCAAATTGGGGGAGGGCGAGGTTGAGGCCAGTATATTGCAACGCAGAGTTTTGACAACACCAAACCTAATAGGGCAAATTTATATCACATTTTGGTTCCTTTTTTAGGCGGCGGGAGTATACTTAAGAGGCAGTGTTTGATTAAGGTCTCTATCTGTACTCCAGTAATCTCACTCCGCATGCTCACTGTGTTGGCCCAGTATTTCCTTATTTTCACGCATTCCCAAGTCATGTGGAGGAATGAGGCCAAGTTACCCCACAAACCTTTTGCGACTACTTGATATTAATTTGATCTCTTGCATATATGACTTATTGATTCGAATTTCCTACTGACTACTGAATTAATTTACTGATTATTGATTGATACTATTTGAATTTATCAATATATATATCAAATACACTGTGGAATTATTAGAGTAGACATTAAACATTATTATTATTTCCAGAAACTATTATCCTCCTAGGGTGAACCACGTTTATAGAGTTATTTGGCTGAAAATGCTAACAATTAGTGACTAAAATAATGGTTAGAGGCCACTATGAGGCAAGGTGAATGCTGGAAAATAATGAATATGTCAAGCTTTTAATCTTCAATAAACCATTATGGTTTGAAACTTAGCCACTCTTTGTCTTCCTTGTGGAGCATAATGTGCTCCATGTTATTTAAAAGTATTGATTTGATGAGTAGCCTCAGTTGTGAACCTCGATTCAACAAAGAGAACTTTAAGACCGGCAGAAGGACTCCCAGAGGAATGCTGCTGTAACCTGCTATGCACTCTGTCAGGCTGTTTCTGTATCTGATAGGGCTGCTTTGCTGCTTGGAGCCTGCCCTTGAACCCTCAGCACCAAGCCCTGGTGTGGAGCCCTACATGCACCCTGCACCCAGGACTACCAGACGTGACTCCAAGGGTATGTTTGCTGGCCTCCTGTTCAGAGGCATAAAAGGCCCCCACCATCTTGAACTCGCACATGGATCCAGACTGAGTGAGTCCTGAACCTCCAAGAGGTGTCCTACCAATCCTGGACCCTTGGTTGTGGTGCTACAGGTGCCCAGAGGGCCAATTTTCAAATCTGAGGATTTGGCCAAAAACTGCCCTGAGAACCAGGAGGAGACAGCAACCAACCTGGTTGCCTATCTGCCTTAGGTGCATCACCGGTCGGAATGACTTTGTGGCATCTCCTGCTACGTTTTCCCCACAGCAGAAAATCTGTTTCATAGGTCCTTTGCCAAAGGGGTATCTGACATTGTGGAACTATCTTTGGCTACAGCCCTCTGCCTCATCCTGCTGGAGATTTTCAACTTCCATTTCAACCTTGCCCCTCTGAACTGTACCTTCTGAGACACATTTTCTCAGAATTTCTTCTAAGTCCAAAGGTATGTGCTAACCGGGCCCAATCCACTTCTGTCCGAACCGCACTCCATCGCACTCGGTCATAACGTTCGACTTTCACCCGGTCTCACATGACTAAATGTCCGAGGTTAGAGCTTTGATCTTTTAGGCATTCGTTTTCACTAAAATCTTTACAAATTCATAACTCCGGTTGTACTGATTGGATTTTTGTCATTTTGGTGTCAAATGATTTATTAAAATATACTCTAGTTTCCTAAATTGGTTTGGGATTTTTCTTGTGTTTTCTCTTTATTACTGTCTTGGTGCTGCATAAATACTTTAAACATTGCCTTTTAATTAAGTCTGACTGCTTTTGCGCCAAGCTACCTAGGGTTAAACACAGAGTAATTTAGTGAATTGTTCTGGTTCACCCTGGAAAGGACTGAGGCTGTTGCTTGACCTGGGCTCACACCCCAGTCAACCAACAACCCAACTTCTCAGACCAGGTTTAAATATACACAACTCAACTACTTGCACCACAACTTCCTGTCCCCAGAAAGACTGGCAAAAACATACCTGAGGCTTCTGTCTGTGTGCCAAGGATGCGGAGGTGCATCAGTGTTTCCCCCCCCCCCCCCCCCCCCCATGTGGTCTGGGACAGCCCTTGCATTTAAAATTGACTGGATCACAGAAATGATGTGATGAACACTAACCACTATGATGGTGGTGTGCCTTCTGGGCCATTTTACCAGACTCCCGAAATGGAAACATACTACTACATTCTTAGATTTAGTGCTTCTTTTGAGAAAGAGGGCGATAACTATGCACTGGAAGCCCCCCAGCCCTCCTTTAATGAAGGCTGGGTTCGAGACTTGATTAAATGAAGTATTGCCAAAATTAGTGTCTTGCCACACCTACACAGACAGACAAAACAGGGGACACCTCTCATGGAGTGGGATACACTGTTATTGGTGTTACAGGCTACATCGAACGAGATGCCCCTTAAACAGGCAGGTCACGTATTACAGATATGCACTACTGAAGGCTAAAATGTCATGAACCCATGGCAGGAAGGGAAAGTTTTCCCCCACACAGACCAATATACCCGACCTCTGGACATATAAGGGCCCAGACGGAAAAGATGACTGATGATACAATTCGCAATAGAGATGTGCTGGATTCATAGGCCTCACTGGTGCGCCGATGGATGTCGGACCCAGGGGACAGGTTACACTAAGACACATGAACTGTGAGATGTGTGGTTGGCGGGGGGCTGTATAATATGTGCACACATGGTCAGTACTAAGAGTTGAAAGTTAAGATGTTGCTGTTAAATTGTTGAATGCTTGTGCATGCTTTATGCATAACAAACTTACTGGTTAGGAACTTCAGTAAATAGAAGTGGCTCTACCACCTGACCACAATGATGGAAGGGATCTACAGCCCTGCGTGGAGATCCTCGTTTCCCTAGCTGGCTTTACTTCATGATGTATTGTCACTAGCTGTAGCCAAAATCTGTATCGTGTACCACTGGCGACAGCTCTCCATCCTGACTGGTCAGGAGTTGGTGACTGACTTACATAGAGCAGCTTGCTCAAGAGTGCGGACACAATTCGTGAGCTCCTAGGGGGTCACTCCTTTAGATGCCTGGTGCCAGGAGCCACGCCTCTTGTACTGAATCCTTGGGGTGTACACCTGTGGTATAATTTGCGACTTAGGTTTGGAGACTATCTGGAGGAGACTGACAACACATTCCCCCCTACCAACCTGTATCTCATCCCCCTCCTGCCCCGGAAGGACCATATTTTCCCCCATAAGTAGCGATATTCCTTGTTGATTGTAGTTTTTTCTGTACTAAGTTTTGCTTCACACGGTCATAGCAGCCTCTCTGCCGACATAAGACAGCTGCACTTTTTCTGAATCTATATCTGCTTACATGCTTGATCTTCTCGTCATGTTCCTAGAACTGTTGTTTTCAATGCATGAATAAATTTAGTAAAAAAAAAAAAAAGAAAAACTGATGATGTAGCATATAACTTACACAGGCATGAATATCTTTAGTGTATGGAGTGCACAAGATAAACCCTAACAGTATCTTAAATCCAACCCTAGTAAAGGTCTACAAGCTATTTATACTCACAAGCTGAAACCGGTGTCCAAAGCTTAGCCATTCCTTCTCAATAAGTACTTGAAATCCGCGGATTGTACGGTAGAAGCCGTCCAGCATCAGCATGGCCAGGGAGGTGAGCTGAGCCGTGCGGTCCCAGCCGTCACTGCAGTGCACCACCACAGACGTCTTTCCCGACTCCACCTTGTCAGCTATCCTCAGAGCTCCGGAAAGAATCAACTGCAAAGAAGAGCCAAAATGGAAACAAAACAATCTGACATTTCCATCTAGACGTAAATTGTGTGCGTGTAATTAAGATAGCAGGAACATTTTAAGAAGTGCAGTAATAACACACTTCGCTTGGCAACACATACAACTGATTTGCAATAGCAACAGACCTTACTAAGCAGCAGGCTCGAACCCGATGCAAAGCAACATCAACCCTACCTAAGCTGCAGTGCACACATTCTCTCCACCCAAATGCTATTTCCCACCCTACCTTACACTTGGACATAAATCATTTCCCTCACGTGAGTACTTCAAGATAAATGCACTCACATTCGAAGTCTTGCTGTCTTTCTCATTCCAAAGCCCTTGTATCTCTAGTTTTGTTTATAGTTTTTTGATTTGGCCTACACACAGCTTTAGCTGTGCCGTCAGGCTATTGTAATGTATCATATTTTTAGTACTACTAGATACAGAAATCGTTTTTTTTATGGATCTTCTACAACCATTGATTTCTTGAGAGAAATCACACTTTAGTTAAGACCACGGGGCAGCATAACGGAGTGGGATGGTGGTTCTGTGCCCTTTTTAGGCACCGGCTTCTAACCACAATGTTGGTCACATTTTGTACAAACCCACAGAACAGCCATTCGGTAATTGGCTGTCAGACAGCTTTAGTGGCTGCATTTATAAGTCTGGCTTCAACTGGCCCTCTAGAGTGTTGTTCCGCTCACCCACCCCAAATCTCCCCTAAAAAACAGAAGAAATGCATAAAGTACAGACAAAGAGGGACTTTTTGTCACCAGTCTTCATCCTTTCAGCTGTTAAATTGCCACTCGTATTTTGAGTGCCCATCTCAACATACAAGCATGGCAGCAATGGCTCAGCCCCTTAACTTACCATCCCCCTTCACTTTAAGTGACTGCACAAAGCATGTGCACATTGATCGCATCACCTAAAAATAGTTCCTTTCTCTAAATTTGCAAAGCTGGTTCAAAGCATGCTTTTAACAAAAATATTTAGTTTTATATTAACTTTAAATACTAGATATTTGTTTTGCCTGGACTTCTTTTTGAAGTTAATGCTATAAACGTTTAAAGTGACATTTTAACATTATAGTGGACTGTTATTTGAAGTCTGGTTTCCCTCACAAATATTAAAATGCATGGCCTAATTGAAAGGCGTGTTGTTTTAAAAAAAACACCACTGCTGAAACATCCACATCAATAACTTTTTTTTTTTAAGTTCAATTTTTATTGAAAGTATAAACAAGTCATGTTTAGGTGATGGCATATTTTTATTTATTTTATTTTTATTTTTGTGGCATATGCTTGCAATAAAAAAATGTAAAACACACACCGTACCAGATTTCCAGGGCCAGATCGTTTGGCTTTGCCAAGTTTGTTCTTACTTATTGTTAACTTCTGAATCCGGAGGAGACAGTTACTGACAGGCAAAAGATTTTGCGTCAGTCTGTGAACTTCAGCTCTACACGACCCCACTGTAAGAATTTGATCTGCTCTGCATGAGCCACTCATTACCTTTCAATGCAGAGCACTAACTAGGTATCCATTTTCTATGATAATATTTATCAATAATTTATATAGTGCCTCTACATAACCTGTTTGAGACCTCCACAGTGTACTTCCTCACTACTACCAAAGCACCACTGCCGCCACCACTATCATTATTTTTACCATCACCATACCCGCGTACATCTTTACCAATAATGCCATTACTGCCACCACTATTTACAACACCATCACTATTAATACGGGCTAGCATCACTACCATTACCACCATAATTAACATCGGCATTACCATGACCAATGCAATTACCAACACGATGACCAACGCTACCATTACGAATCCCACCACCATTACGGCTACCACAAGTGCCACAAATGTTACACCTCTATCACCATTAACACCATCAGAATCATTAAGAACACCATATTTACCATTACCACCACCATCATCATCACTTTGTGGACATTTCACCGCATGGCAAACACCAGCTCACTCTTGATGCCGGTGTTTGCCGCTTTCTTTTTATTGTTTTACGGGGATGCACCCTGTACCTCTGCTCTCTTCCCATCCTGCTGACAGGCATTACCTTACCTACAACTGCAGCACTATTTGATTAGGTGCTTCAGTGCAGGAAGGTAAATTTCCATCGGCATGAACAGTAAGGCCCAAAGTCCTTGTACCATCTTAATCAACATTACCACCAAAATCACCACAATTGCTACCTCCATTAACAGGTCATACAGACCCAATGCATCTTGACAAAATAGTTATCACCGCCCCCATCCTACAATTATTACCATAACCCCAACCATATTATCAATACAACCACCACTGTTACCACATCACTATTATCACCACCACCACAAATATCAAAGGCAATATTTCCATTTCTACCATTACATCACCAACCTACTACCACCACTAACATTACCACGGATACCACCACTATTACCAGCATTAATAAAACCACCCCCATAACTACCACTTCCGCTATGAAAAGGTGATACAGAACCAAAGAATAACCTTTTGAGATCTCGATAATTTAGTGCCTCGCTGCTAATAAGAACCAAATGTCATACATGCCAACATTTTAGAAGACCAAAGTGGGAGATTTAAAAAAAATAATTGGGAGACTGTATTTCTCCCGTTGACTTCTGTTGAAGGAGAGGCGATTTTAGGCGGGAGACTGCCAAAATAAAGTCATTTTTGGCTTAAAAAACGTGAGTCCCGCCTGTATTGGGACTATTGGCATGTATGGTCTTTTATCACAATTACTACCAGCATTACCACCACCAGTAGTACAACAATTTCTAATATTTCTATCATCACCACCATTTCCACAACCACCATTATCATCACTTTCTTCGCTCAAGGCATCTTTTCAGAAGGTGTGAAAACAGGGCAGGGAATCCCACCCTACAGAAACCTGCCCTAGAACCTGATGACTTCACCAACTACCGGGACTCACTCACCTATCCTTAATGGTCAAGATCATTGACAAAGCAGTTGATGCTCAACTCCAAGATCAGAGATATGCTATCTCCCATTCTAAGCTTCTCTCTTTTAAGGACTTTTCCCTCTCCAGCTCTCCTTCCTTTTCCTTCAGTTTCTCGTCTCACTCTCTCTGTTTTTACTCTGTTCCTCTTCCCTCTCCCACAATTTCTCTTCCTAGGCCCATGCCTCCTGTCTCTCCTGTCTCCTCTCCACTTGTTCCTGGGGAGCTAGGCTTAGCATCTCACTCTCAAACTCTCTTCTCTTCTTGCTGAGCTTTAGCCTTCTGGAGAACCAACTGCAAGCTCTGGGACTCTGCTAGCCTTAAACCACCCTAGGGATTTGCTCCTGGAATTGATGACAGTGGTAACCGAGAAATTCAAGGGATTTGCTCCTGGAACTGATGACAGTGGTACCCTAGAAATTTGAGGTGGTGTGCACACCTGGGCATTTCAGGAACTAAAGGGGGGTGAGTGTACTGGGAAACTCTAAGAAATACAGTAGGGAACACAGTCAGCATGTGTTTGGGATAGAGCTCTGCTAAAGGGACACAGAAGCCTGTCACTACAGCACTCTCCTACTGGGTTACTACCATTGCCCCCCCCCCCAACACCAGAGTGAACTACAGCCTCTTACCTTTCACTCTGTGCCTCAAACTGGTCCCTAATAAAATCAACAAGGACCTCCCTGCCCCTACTTCTGGGAACCCTCCACGCTATGTCTCTACATAAATCCTTCATATGATCTATGCAGATGGTGCTGAGGACTATTCCCAACCCTGTGTTCTCTATTATGTATGTTAGGAGACACTGAGTGTAAAAACTGGACTCATTGTATTACTGGCATAAACTGGAAATGGCCAAAGCCACAAATGCAGCCAAGGCTCCCAAACATTAGGCACCTCACCGCTTGCTGCCAGTGGTCAGATTCCTTTTCAGAGGGCCCTGTGGCAAGCAGGAGCTACTGTGCCCCAACTTGGCGGTTGAAGTCTTTTACTCCTGGTGTCCTGTGGCCCAACCCACTAAGGTTCCTGAGCAGCTGGGTCAGGTACTTCTTCAGCACTTGACTCTCAGTGGCAGCATGGCTCGGGCAGTTCACGGCTCCCCAAGGTAGTGGTGGTGGGGGGGCTCAAAGCAATGTGGGGGAGAGGGGTTATCAGCTAGGGGGCACAATTCAAAAAAAGTTCAACAGAAGTACTAAACAATTTTCCAGTCAAAAAACTACCATTTACAAATTTTATTATTTAAAAACACACACACACACATTAAACAATAATAGTTATTTCATGGAAGTATAACTCACACCCCCACCATGCACAGTATTGTCAATGATGTCAGTCCAGCTGTCAGCAGTAATGTTATCAATCATGTCACTGTGCAAGAATGACTGTTCTAATATGTGAGGTCATAATCAGTGCACGGCGAGGGTGTGAGTTATAGTTACGTAACATAACTATAACTGCTGAACTTCTGGGGATTTTTTCAGTTTAAAACAAAGCGTTTAAATTGAAATTTTTATGCATTTCTGAAGTTTCTTTTTAATACAAAGTAAGACATTATTACCATGACCAACTACAACACCAATTTTCAGTAAATGTCTAGGTTTTTTAAAAACGTATAGCAATATTTTCCTACCATATTTAATGCTAAACCCACGGTGTGGTGTTAGCTGCAGTGCCTAGCCTGCAGGCACACCCTGTGTAGCGTGGGTTTGGCAGGAGGGCCTGGCCTGTGACCAGGCCCTGCACCCCCTGCCCCCTAAACACACCCTCACCCCCTGGGCGTGTGTGGCTATTCTCTGTCGTGCACGGCCGAAGGTCACATGGCCAACCTCCTGTTCATGGTAACCCACTGCAGACAGTTAGGTCCAAGTCCTTTCTTTTTTTTCTAGTTCTGTGAGTGTGCAAAGGAGCCAGTGTGGCCTCCTACACTCCTGTAGCACACCCACGGGAGATTGGGAGCCTTGTTGGCTCCCTTGGGATCATGGAAACCCAAAAAATAAAATTTAGGACCAGGGGGCTATGTCCCAGGCAGGGGTGAGGAATTCCTATAGCCTCGACGCCCAGAACATATTGTTTGGGGTCAAGGACAACATGTTTTCATGTTTATTTTGTCCTTGGGACAAGTAGGCCCACACCCCTGCAGCACCAACCCATGGGCTGCCAAGTTTACAGTACCACATTATGGATCAGGAAAGGGCACTTTATGGATCAGGAAAGGGGACTGTCTGCAGTTAAGGTAGCATTTGTGTCCATATGTTAATGCTGTTGAACTTGTATTTACGGTTCATTAATTAAACGCCTTTATTTTTAGGGTGAGCGCTCTTAGAAAATGTAAACTACTGACAGTGATTTCAGCATAAAAATGTATAGACAAGTTTAACATTCAAAGGCTATGTATAATGTTCCCAGAATGCTCTCCGGGTTGCTGCAAATATTTGCCTTATCTTGAAAGCAAGAGTGACTCTTTGCTTTCAAAATACAATGCTCTTTAAAAATACAACTAGGAAAAAAACGTTTAGCCAAAATACTGTGAAATTGTAGGTACCATTTCTTTGAAACATCATTTAGTAAAATGCGTTGATGAATGCTAGTATTTCCAAAAATTATTCTTAATGGAAAAATCAGTGTTACCAGTTTCAACAAGATTATGAGAAATATGAAAATAAACAAGCATTGACAAAGCCAATAGGTCTGACGATCGTGGTCAGTCTTTTGATTTTGTCAATGTGTGTCTTGTTTTGACATGTTTTTTGTAAAATGTTATTGTTGTGTGAGTTGTCGGGCCCTCATCATCATAACAAACATTGCCAATAAGCAAAAATATTTTTGTTACCTAAAATCACATATTGCCACAGCAGTGCCTGAAACTGAAAAGAACTACTTTATGTGCCAATATGGTCCTTGGGAAAGAGGAGAATGCTGTCACTCACAGTGAAGCCAGCTGATAAATAGAGTGAGAGTGAGAGAGACAGAATTGTAATAAAATCAAATGGTCTGGTGAAGAGAAAGACCTCCGTTTTGTAAGCGTAATCTTTCAACTTTCAAGAAGACAAAGACTAGAGTGTTGGAGGCAGAGTTAGGATTGTGAGAGGAGAGATAATGAAGGAGGAGCTAGAGCCTAAGAGAGAGGGTAACCAGGGTAATCAAGGCTAATTGGATACTATTACTATGATACCTGTGTCCTCGCCCTGAATTCTGCTTTGGAATTAGAGGAAACAGTGGAAGAGCATTGAGTAACCTCCTGGGCCAATTCACCTATAATGCATCTACCCCATATGTTTCGGGTTCTGGAATACAGAAGCAGAATTTGGAAGCAAAAAAGGTCAAGACGCGGAGTGCCAAATCTCTGGCACACCTTCAGAAATTCAGATGAAGACTGGTTCTGAGAAGATGGGAACTATCTGTTCCTCTGATCTACTTGACAATATGGCGTGCACTCCTTAAAATGCAATGAGGTGAGTTTGTGCTCAGACTCCCAGCTGAGCTGCAAAAGAGGCTTGGAACTGGTGATCTCCTGGTGATTGACATATGGTACAATCAAAGTGTTGTCTGCTCTAACCAAGACATTGTGATGAAACACCTGCTGCTGAAACTGTTGTAGTCTCATTAAACTGCTATGAGTTTTCTCCAGTTTAAGAACTTGCAATTCTACTGGAGAACATCTAGCTTGAAAGGAGTGGGATAACAATGACGCCTTCCATCCTAAGCAGCTGGCGTCCATTGTGAGCACTACTGCAGATTGTAGATGTGTCAAGATCCCCTTAAATACACTTGATGGCTCCAGCTATCACTGAAGTTGCGATCTGATCTCTGGTGTCACAGGGATTAGGGTTTTTAATGTCTGGGAGACTGGAGCCAAAAACCTCAGCAGACACCTTAGCAGAGTACAAAGATAGAGTCTTGCACATCATATTGTGACCACAAAGGCTGATATACAACCACAAACCTCCATTCATTTCTTTGCTGGAGGTTCCTGGACAGCCAACACAGCAGATAACTGGAAGTGATGACAGACAGCCCTTACGTCTATAAGACAAACTTTGCTTAAGTCCTTCTTGAATCTGGCTTCAATGAAGGTCATGACTCTGGATAGCTCGAGTTGAGATTTTAGCACATTCAGATGAAATCTTTTTTGATTCAGAGTGTAATTTGTTACTTTCAGATATGGTAGATTCCTGATTTCTGAGGAAGGATGAGTCTGCAAAATAGTGATACAGGAATATAAAGGAACTCCTTTGAATTCTAGACGAACCACAACCAGCACGATTAATTTTAGAAAGACTCCTGGGACCAAAAGGAGGACTAATGAGAGAATCTTTAATTGCCGGTGCTGGTGGTGAATACAAGAAACCTGACGAACGTTTGGTGGCAATAGGTGTGTATAAATAGGAGTCCATCAAGTATATTGTAACCATGAAATGGAGAAATCAGCAGAAAAAGTCTTAGCAGTGGCTCCATTTGGATTGGAATGCTCTTCACCCATTTTTTCATATGTTTGAGGTCTCTTACCATTCTCTAACCTCCCATCTTTTTGGGCACCAGGGAGACCGCTGAGTAGCCACCATCCCGTCATTAAAACTCTGGGATTGAAATGATCACTTCCTTTTCCACAAAGGCTCGGAATCTAACCAACATAACAATATCCCAGATATCTTAAGATGTAACCACCCCTTTAGAAAGTGGTGAATATGACCATCAACCTGTAACCTTTGGCCTGTATCTGCATGGGACCCGCCATAGTCAGGAAAGGGGATCAGTCATGTAGTACTCCAGTCTCTGCTTCTTGGAGGAAAAACAGAAGTGGACTTGAAACCTGGGGAGTTCGTCCGTGTACTGGATTTATCTTCTTGACAGATGTCTGGAAGATTAACTCCATTTAGAAGACTAAAATAATCTTGATTGCTGCTTCCTGACCAAATAAGGACATTGCCACTCCTCAAACATAAGATGCAGCTTATCTTCCAAATCAGGGCAAAAAAGAGTTCCTTCAAAAGGCATTGAAGGACCTGCAGACTTCAGAGCACCTTTTGTATTACAGTCTCTCATGAGTTATGACTAACTGGAATAGATGCTTCACTTACCACGGTTGAGGTTCTCACTACCTCAAACAAGGTGTCTGACAAGAAGAGTACTTGTTCCATACCTTAAACTAACTTCAAATTTTCATTCCCATCTCAGTCGGCTTTAAAAAATGCCTTGAAGTACTGAAATTAATAACTATAAATATTAAGCTCTGTAAATGCCTCCACAAAAGTCAGATGAGAACCTAATAAACTTTGTTTGAGGCAGAATCAACTTTCAAACTATTTTCCCCTGCCATTGATGATCTGTATATCAGACTGGCAACTACAGTATCAACTTGAACACTGTCTGGTAATTTGCCCACAACTTCCTCCAACGGATAAAGATGTGACATGAAACAAGGTATATTAATCCTGTCTGTATCTTTCCACTCTTTTAGAACAACGTGAATTATCTGCATACCTTCAAAAGAACTTCCAACAGATGTCGATGAATAGGCATTTCCACATTAGGAGACTTGAAACTGTATATGGAGTGACTCTTAAAAAGATGCCGGGGTCTCAGAAGCAAGAAACCCATATTGTCCTTCATGTGCTAAAGTAGGTCTTGAAGCAGATCCTTGGAACTATATTTCCGCATTTGTTCCCCTTGTTGCACTACTTAATCATTGCCATCAGAATTTGAGAGTGAATATAATTAATTATGTTCTGCAGACTTTCTGATTGAAGAATCAGATTTCTTCTTTTAAATGATCCTTCGTATCCTCCCTCTATCATTACTCCCTCTCCCATGCTTGGATCTTTCATGAGTGGGGGATATTGGGAAGGTTGATGATAGGAACATATGATTCTTCTTTATATAATATCTCCCCATGCTGCTCGTGATCCCACACTTAAACAACAACAGTACCAATCTAGGCTGTCAGATTATAGGAGGTACAAAATATGTACCACAAAAGCATCTGCTCTGTCTAAAGTATTTCTGCCAGCTCTCTCCGCAGTTCACATGCACGACAGCTTACCTGATCAGGCTTGCAGCTTAAAACCTTAGCAGAACATCACAGCACCGCATGAACTACTGGTCGAAAGTGAAAGCCAGCACATGTGAAGATGGCCTTCTGGTTAGCATATGCCAGTCACAGCCACGTCCTCCCAAACAGGAGTGGATCCAAGAAATGCCAGCACCTCACATGCATGGTAAGTGCTTCCCAAACAAGGCAATATGAAACGTTAATAAATCTTCATGAACATCCTGCACTCATTCACAAGGCTATGGACAAAATTCAAGCTCCAGACAGAGACGGAGCCCCAAAAAGTGATGACCTAGGTCCAAGCCCAGTAGGGACTGCAACACTCCCAACATCCTATTGAGATAGGAAATAAACTGGAGGATGCTGCAGATGCCAGCCCTTTAATGGCACCCAGTGTTAGCGAGCGGGGATTGGATTTTCAGCACTCCTCATTTTTTCAGATGAATCTCGTCACTGAGTCAGCCTAGCCTAATGAGTAAATCCTCCCTTTTTACATCATTAACTTTATTAATAGCTTAAATAAAGACAAGCTCAGGATAGTTTATTTGTTCAAACCTGTCAACAATTACTTCTTGCTCATCTTATTTATTACTGTTAGCATTAAGGTTGACTCAGTGAGGAGAATCTTCTTGCTCACCGACAATTGCATCAAAGATGATGTAGGGCTACACCCCTTGATTACATCTGGAAAATCCAGTTCTTTGGGGGATAATCTTGTGAGGAGTTACCTAAAGGATGACAGATCTGATAGTAAGCTCAGATGTATACAATACTTTTCAGATTAAGGAAGTGTAACCCATGTAAACTGCTGTGATTTAAAAGAGAATGTGATTCCAGGTTAAAAAAAAACACAGAGAAAGATTGCTAAATTTATAATATGTACAATGTCTTAGGTAGTGTACATGGTGCAATGTCCAAATTGGCAGCATGATCTTCCCACTGAAAAACATATTTTGGAACACTGTAGAGTGATAATGAACAGAAACTGCACAGACCCAGTGGCTAGGCCCTTTCAGCAATTCCATGAAAACAATTGTGAGCTTCTAATCTTTTCTTGGAATTGCTTTGGATGAGACACATCTAAAAGGAGGGAACAGGGACTTTTACTTAAGGTAACTTGAGTTATACTATATAAGAGACTTTTATACTTTGAGTCCACAAAGTATGAACTAAAATGAAGAAATGACTGTTCACCTATATGATTGAAGTAACTGATGGATTAATATCCTATGAGTTGATCAGATATGTCAGTTTTCAATGATTTTAATTACAGCATTATGATTTGTTATGTTCTCTGTGGTACAATATATGTGAATATGGAATAAGCTTTACTGATGTGACTTGTTGCCTAAATATGGAATTAAAGATATAAATGAAGCATTGTAGCAACAAAGGGCAACCACAGTTAGTGCAGCAAAAGGCTGACTATCCTTGAGCGCCTGATAAAAGGTTTCGAACCCAAACCTGAGTGATATGATAGTGAATGTTATTTTTCAGTTTGGCTTAGGTCTTTCTTTGTGTGCATCCCTTCCCTATTTTCAATACAGTCTATTTTTTGCCTATAGTGTTACCTTTTCTAAAACAGGAAATGGTGCCATTTTGCTCTTCTACACTCTTTTATTCACAATAAATCAATCAATTTTGCAATGTGTTTGGACCCATGTGGGTCTTGACCACAGAATGACAGTCTGTAATTTCTTTCCATTGCTTATACCTATTTTGTCAAAATCCACGTCTATGTTGTTCAGGAATATCCAATGCATCACAGGCTTTTGTTGTTCACTTCTCAATTTGCCTCCTTAAGGACACCATTCTTAAGAGCTACCATTGTAGTACTTATTTTATTTCATTCACTGAAAAATTGCTCCATCTATATCCACGATGAGTGTTTTTTAATATATTTCCATAATAAATGTCCATCTAATTTTTTTTTTCTAATAACACTGCATTATGAGAAACACTTTGTGGCTAGTATTATTGTGAAAAGTATTTGCTGAACAATTGTTATTGCAATTTCATGTACTCATTCGCTGATTCCTGAGTGACTATGTCTGCAGCTGTAGTACTTGTTTACAACCAGTCCCTCCAGTAGGCATGTGCTTAAACACATTGCAGTCCTACAATTTTAGCTCTTCAGTTGGTTACTTAGTAATGTCTCTAAAGTGTATGCATTACCTCAATACACTTATGATCATAGAGTTGGCTCCACCCCTTTATTACACTAAGAAAAACAGTAACGATCTATTTCCTCTATAGAGCCCTCCAATAAGCCTGCATGGGAAAAAGTTTGTTGATTCCTAACTCTAAAGTTCTCTCTTCTCCTTCTAAGGGATGATTATTCTCCCTTCCTCAATAAGTTTCCCCTCTTCTGTTAATTGTTTAAATCTGTTGGTTTGAAAAGTACGTCTATCCAACATTAATTTCTTGACATCTCCAACTTTTAGTAGTAGTCCACTTCAATTCGCCCCATACGAATTAAACAATTATATTGTTCCAAAACTGGAAAGTTTATGTGGGGATATGCTGGACGTTTGCAAGAGGAGTACATTATGAACTGGTGTGTGTATGAGCAGATAAGCCACAACACTGTTATGTTGTCTTTTTAGAAAAGTGTACCATTATAAGGTTTCAATTTATGAAACTGAAATATGTAATTGTTTTCCTACCTATGTATAAGTGTATGGTGATGTATTTTGTAATCTTTTGTTTAATATGCACAAATTAAATACATGGAAATTGATAATGGAAACTCTGAAAGCATTCATATTATGCATCTGCTTCATATATATATATATACATATATATATATATATATATATATATATACACACACACACACACACACACACACACACACACACACACACACACACACACACAGGTTATAGTTTCTTGAGATAACTACAACTGCTGAACTTCTACGGTTTTGTGTCAAAACCTAACTGTAACTTACCTGTAACCTATGTTTTTTAGTGAATGGCAATGTTTTAAAAAAAAAAAGATTCCGAACTAGAACGTCTCTCTGTAACCTTTGTTTTTTTAGTGAATTTCTAGTTTAAAAAAAAAAAGTAAACTAATAATGAAATGCCATATCTTGTGTGTGTGTTTGTGGGTGTATGAGTGGATGTGTGATGGCATGTGTAAGTGGGTGTGTGAGTGGTTTTGTGAGTCTGTAAGTGGCTGTAAGGGAGTTGATGGCTGTAAGGGTGTGTGTGAGTCTATAAGTGGGTGTGTGAGAGCTATAGTTCCTGGACCTGACAAGCTGTTGAAGTCACAATGAGGTGAACTAGTTTTATGTAGCCTACAGCTTTTTCAATGTTATTGATAGTAAAGATACACTGTTATGATAAAACTGGTGACTGAGGGCTCCAAGACGGTGATGGAGAACTATTCAAGCAGGTGGATCTATGAAAGATCCAATGCTGGAGAAGAAAATAGGTTACTTACCTGTAACTTAAATTATCTTCAGTACTGATATCTTTCATAGATTCACATGCTTGAATACCCCATGGTCAAAGTGGGAGTCCCACGGTACCATCGAAAGCAGGCAATGGCACCCTTTAGAATACTCACCACAGAGGGTCAACTGTATCAGATTTTCAAGCACAAGTGAGATGCATATAACCTGTAAAAAAAGATGAGCCTATATGGGGAGGAGGGTGAGTCGCAATCAAATCTATGAAAGATACTGTTGGAAATGGCCCTGTTGACCGAGGGATCAACCTGGGTTCAGAGAGGCATAGAACTGGCAAGAGCTCCTGCAGTAGTGGGCCATTGTCCAGGTTCTATCGCCCTGAGCAGGGAAGTCCAGCAAGGTATTGATTGGCCTACCCTGGCTTTAGGCTGGGAGGGGGTTGTGTTGGAAATGCCTTCTTCCTCCTATTGTTTTGAGGTCTGTCTTTGCTGGTTTATTGTCTCTGCGCACTTTACACTGGTAACCAGTGCTTAAGTGCAAGTGCTCCCTATAGAAATTTTACTGTTGATTGGGTAATCCATGATTGGCATATTTGATTTACTAGTAAAGTGCACTAGAGGTGCCCAGGGTCTGTAAATCAAATGCTACTAGTGGGCCTGCAGCACTGGTTATGCCACCCACATTAGTAGCCCTGTAAACATGGCTCAGACCTGCCACTGCAGTGTCTGTGTGTGCAGTTTTAAACTGCCAATTCTACTTGGCAAGTGTACCCACTTGCCAGGCCTCAATCTTCCCTTTTACTACATGTAAGGCAACCCTAAGTTAGGCCCTAGGTAGCCCCATAGGCAGGGTACAGTGTATGTGTAAGGTAGGACATATAGGGGGTCATTACAACCCTGGCGGACTGTGTTAAAGCGGCGGTAAGACCGCCAACAGGCTGGCGGTCTTTTTTTGAGCATTATGACCATGGCGGTTACTGCCATGGTCATCCGCCGCTTCACCGTTCTGCCCGCCAGGGCGGAGACGACCGCTGTGCTGGAGACCTGGCTCTCCAGCCCGACGGCCGTCACAATACCGCCGCCGGTAGTTCGACCCGGCTTACCGCCGTGGATTTCCTTCCCTGGCACTGATAGGGGTCTCCCGCACCCCCCACCCCGACTCCCTCCCCTACACCCCCCACCACCCCTGCCACCCCCCAAAGGTGGCAGGGCCCCCCCCCCCCCCACCCCGACCCCCAACATCACATAACTCACACACACGACACGCACACAGGCACCACCAACACACATACACGCACACACACCAACATACATGTCTTCATCCACACACTCAGTCAGACCCGCACACCCATATACAGACATACACGCACACATTCCCAACACACGCAACACACCTGCAAGCATACACGCACTCACACCCCCCCTCTACATACACAGACGCACACCCCATGCACCCACACAACACACAACACCCCCCCAACCCCCTCCCCTAACGGACAATCGACTTACCTTGTCCGTCGATCCTCTGGGAGGGGACGTGAGCCATGGGGGCTGCTCCGCCGACACCGCACTGCCAACAGAACACCGCCGCGCCGAATCACAGGACGTGATTCGCTGGGCGGTGATCTGTTGGCGTGGCGGTGGAGGTGGAGCAACCTCCACTTCCCCGCCGCCCGCCAGTATGGCTGTTGGCGGCTCTCCGTCGTAAAAAGGACGGTGAGCAGCCAACAGTCATAATACGCCGAGCGGCAAACCGCCACTACTGGCGGTCTTTCGCACGGCGGTCCCTCGGCGGTCTTGTTAAAAGACCGCCGAGGTTGTAATGACCACCATAGTAATGTGTTTTATATGTCCTAACAGTGAAATACTGCCAAATTCTGTTTTCACTGTGCAAGGCCTATCTCTCTCATAGGTTAACATGGGGGCTGCCTTTAAATATCCTTAAAGCGCAGATTCCCTTTGAGAGCAGATAAAAAAATATGGAGTTTAGGGTCTCTGAACTCACAATTTAAAATACATCTTTTAGTGAAGTTGTTTTTTAAATTGTCTGTTTGAAAATGCCACTTTTAGAAAGTAGGCATTTTCTTGCTTATACCATTCTGTGACTCTGCCTTTTTGTGGATTGTCTGTCTGGGTCAGTTTGACAGTTGGGCTGTTCACACCTCTTCTCTAGACATTGACACAAAGGGGGCTGGGGTGTAGCCTGCATATCTTGATTAGCCATCTGTGCTGGAGGGGAGGAGTGGTCACTCACACCTGAAAGGACTGTGTCTGCCCTCACACAATGCTGTCTCCAACCCCCTGGTGAGTGTCTGGGGCCTGGCCTGGACAAGGAAGGATCTTGCAAACACTTGAGACTTTGCTTTTAAGTTTGC